>NW_004444301.1:385973-424681 GCF_000243295.1 Trichechus manatus latirostris | reverse complement strand
TGGTGAAGTCATCTCTGAGGTTCACCGTTCAGCCTGGGAGTGGACAGCCCAATAAAACCAAATGGGACTAACGAGGTAGAGCAGTCCAGGTACAAGGGCCAGAAAACAGAAGGGGACAAGGAAGCTGGTGATAGGGAACCCAAGTTTGAGTAAGGGTAGTATTGATGTGTTGAGGTTGTTAAGCATTGTCATAGGGCAACATGGGTACTAACTGTTAAATGAGAACTATTTTGTTTTGTAAGCCGTCATCTAAAGTGAGAATAGCTGCTCAAATGGAAGAGCGTAGTTGATGTCACTGAACTGTTCATGTAGAAATTTTTGAAATGGTGTATCTTTGGCTATGTATATTTTCACTGAATAAAAAAGGTCAAGAAGGGAGAGGGTTGACATGTTGTGGGTTGTTAACCAATGTCATAAAACAGTATGTGTACTACTGTTTTATGAGAAACTATTTGTTTGTAAGCCTTAACCTGAAGTACAATTAAAAAAAATAATAAAAATAAAAAGAATAAAAAGACAATGTACAGACTGGGAATAAAATCTTCAGAAACAACATATCCGATAAGAGTCTAATCTCTAATATAAACAGAAAACTTCAACAACTCAGTAATAAAAACACAAACAACCAAATTAAAAAAATGAGCAAAGGACATGAACAGACACTTCACCTAAGAGGACATTAAGGTGTACAATGAACACATGAAAAGAAGCTCATGATCATTAGCCATTAAAGAGATGCAAATCAGAAGTATAACGAGATATCCTCTCACCTCAGTTAAAAAGGCACTGATTAAAAAAAAAAAAACAAAAAGATAACAAATGTTGGTGGGGATGTGGGGAAATTGGAACACTTATCCAGTGCTGGTGGGAATGCAAAATGTTACAACTGCTATTGAACATGACAGGGCTCTTCTGCAAAAACTAAAAATAGAAATACCATATGATCCAGCAATCCAACTTCCAGGTATACACTCTAGAGTTCTAATAAGAGACACTGACAGACATGTTCATTACAGCATTATTCACAATAGAAAAAAAAAATAATGGAAACAGCCTAAATATCTTTCAATGGATGAATGGTTAAGCAAAATATGGTGCATATGTGCAATGGAATACTATACAACCACAAAGAAAAATGATGAGTCCATGAAACATAACATCGATGGTTCTGGAAGACATAATTCTGAGTGAAATAAGGCAATCACACAAGAACAAAATAAAAAGAAAGATGTCACTTAAAGGAGTAAGGTGCATCTGACCCAAGCCATGGTATTTTCAATCACCTCATAAGCATGTGAAAGCTAGACAGTAAATAAGGAAGACAGAAGAAGAATTGATACCTTTGAATTATGGTGTTGGCAAAGAGTATTGGATGTACCATGGACTGCCAGAAAAATAAACAAATCTGTCTTGGAAGAAGTAAAGCTAGAATGCGCCTTACAAGGAAAGATAGTGGAACTTCATCTCACATATTTTGGACATGTTATCAGAGGGGACCAGCCCCTGGAGAAGGACATCATGCTTAGTAAAATAGAGGGTCAGCAAAAAAGAGGAAGACCCTCAATGAAATGGATTAAACAATGGGATCAAACACTGCAATGATTGTGAGGGTGGTGCAAGACCAGGAAGTGTTTTGTTCTGTCATACATAGGGTTGCTATGAGTCAGAACAGACTCAATGGCAACTAACAACAACAATTGTATGATCTCACTTTTATAAGAAGACAAGAAAAGATACATATAGGGAAAAAGAATTTTCAGTGGTGGTTACCAGAGAAGGGTGGGTGAGGGGAGGGGGAATGACTTTCTAGATCGTAGATACTAGTTATTTTTGGTGATGGGAAAAGTAGCACCAAATGTAGGTGTAATGAGCACAGCGTGACCAAATTAAATGATGCCACTAAGAAGTCCACAATACAAAAGGATGTTTGAGCTAAAGAATATGACATATATAATTTGGCAACACCAAGAATAGTCAAAAAACAAGTGTATGGTCATGCATGTAGCTGTATAGGCACTTATGTGTACAGGTAGGCACAGGTGTATGCATATGTGTGCATATGTACACGTATGTATATATATGTGTGTGCATTCATATATATTCATAGACGGCACAGTTAGAGATACTTCTCAGACATAACCAAGCACCTTGTGAAATCAGTTTTCTGGGTTTGAAGGCTTAGGATTTTAGTCTCATAGGACAACTCAGTCAACTAGCATAATATTGTTCAAAAAGTTCATGTTCTGCATCCAAGTGAAATGAGTAGCATTTGAGGACTTAAGGAGCCCTGGTGGCACAGTGGTTAAGAGCTCAGCTGCTAACCAAAAGGTTGGCAGTTCAAATCCACCAGCCACTCCTTGAAAACCCTATGGGGCAGTTCTACTCATTAGAAAGTACAGCACATTCTAATGGAGAGGAAGACAAGGCGATGCCAAGTTATAATAGATTGGTTCAAATCTGAGAAGATAAGGGTAAATTTCAAGGTAACCACAAAGATAGTTAACAAACCTCCTCATCAAAATAAAGAAGGAAAACATAAAGTCTCAATAAAAACAAAATATACAAAAACAAAAGAAATGAAAAAAAAAACCACAAACAAAACAAATTCAGCACTGAAGAGTAAGAGGAACAAAGAAAACATTAGCACCACAGAAGAAAGCACTACAAAATGACAGCAATAAATTCACACCAACCAATAATTACACTAAATGTAAATGGCCTAAATGAACCCATAAAGAGGTGGAGAGTGACAGAATGGATAAAAAATCAGGATCCATGAATATGCTGTCTACAAGAGACACACCTTAGAAGCAAAGATATAAATTTATTAAAAATCGAAAGATAGAAAAAAATTATCAAGCAAACAGCTACCAAAAAAGAGCAGGCATGGCAATATTAATTTCAGATAAAATAGACTTTAAAACAAAATCCACCATAAAAGACAAAGAAGGACACTATATAAAGATTAAAGGAATGATCCATCATGAAGACATAACCATAATAAATATCTACACACCCAATGACAAGGCTCCAAAATACATAAACACTAACATCACTGAAAAGAGAAAGTGACAGTTCCACAATAATAGTAGGAGACTTCAACACACCTCCTCGGTAAAGAACAGAATATCTAGAAAGAAACTCAACAAACATACAGAAGAACTAAATGGCACAATCAGCCAACTTGACTTCATAGACATATATGGAACACTCCATCCAACAGCTGCAAAGTACACATTCTTTTCCAATGAACATGGAACGTTCTCCAGAATAGATTGCATCTTAAGCCACAGAGCAATCCTCAACAAGATCCAAAATGTTGAGATTATAAAAAGTATCTTCTCTGACCACAATGCCATCAAGGGAGAAGTTAACAACAGAAAGAGCAAGGAAAAGAAATCAATTACATGAAAACTGAATAACACTCTGCCTACAAACCACTGGGTAATAGAAGAAATCAGAGATAGAATCAAAATTCCTAGACTCAAATGAGAATGAAAACACATCATACCAAAACCTTTGGGACACAGCAAAGACAGTCCTCAGAGGACAATTTATAGCAATAGATGCATACATCAAAAAAGAAGAAATGGAGACAATCAAAATATTAGCTAGACAACTCCAACAAATATAGAGAACAGCAAAAAAACAAACAAACAAACAAAAAAACCTACAGCCACCAGAAGAAAGGAAATAATAAAGATCAGAGCAGGAATAAATGAAATAGACAACAGAAAAACAATAGAAAGAATCAACAAAACCAAAAGTTGGTTCTTTGAAAGAATCAACAAAATTGACAAACCACTGGCCAAACTGACAAAAGAAAAACAGGAGAGGATGCAAATAACCCAAATAAGAAATGAAAGAGGAGACATTACAACAGAACCAAATGAAAAAAAAAGGATCATAACAGAATATTATGAAAAACCATACACCAACAAATTTGAAAACCTAGAGGAAATGGGTAAATTTCTAGAAACACACTACCTACCCAAGCTAACACAAAATGATGTTGAAAATATTAAGAAACTCATAACAAGAGAAGAGATAGAAAAGATAATAAAAAAACTTCCAACAAAAAGAAAGCCCTGGCCCAGATGGCTTCACTGGAGAATTCTAGAAGAGTTTACAAGAATTCAGAAGAGCTTACACCAGTACTACTCAAACTATTTCAGAACACAGAAAAGGAAGCAACTCTTCAGAATTCATTCTATGAAGCCAGCATAACCCTGATACCAAAACCAGGCAAAGACACCCCAAAAAAAGAAAATTACAGACAAATATCTCTCATGAACATAGATGCAAAAATTCTCAACAAAATTCTAGCCAATAGAACTCAGCATCATATCAAAAAAATAATACACTACGACCAAGTAGGAATCATACCAGTTATGCAAGGATGTTTCAACATTAGAAAATCAATAACATAATCCACCATGTAAATAAAAAGAAAGAAAAGAATCACATGATCACCTCAATCGACACAGAAAAGGCATTTGACAAAGTCCAACACTCATTCCTGATAAAAACTTTCAATAAAACAGGTACAGAAGGAAAAATTCTCAGCATAATGAAGGGTATTTATGCAAAACCAAAGGCCAACATCATTCTTAGTGGAGAGAGACTGAAAATATTGCCCTTTATCACTAATAGTATTTAACATTGTACTGGAAGTTCTAGCTAGAGCAATAAGGCAAAAAAAAAGAAATAAAGGCCATCCAAATTGGTAATGAAGAAATAAAACTGTCCCTGTTCGTGCATGATATAATACTATACATAGAAAACCCTAAAGACTCCATGAGAAAACTGGAACTAATAGAAAGAATCAGCAGAGTAACAGGATACAAGATAAACATACAAAAATCAGTTGGATTCCTATACACCAATAAAGAGAACGATGAAAAGGAAATCAGGAAAACAATACCATTTATAATAGCCCCTAAAAAAATAAATACTTAGGAATAAATCTAACCAGGGATGTAAAAGACCTATACAATGATAACTATGAAAGACTACTGCAAGAAACCAAAAGAGATCTACATAAACGGAAAAACATACCATGGTCATCAATTGGTAGACTCAACATTGTGAAAATGATAATTCTACCCAAAGCAATTTACAAATACAATGCAATCCCAATCCAAATACCAACAACATTCTTCAAAGAGATGGAAACACTAATCATTAACTTTATATGGATAGGGAAGAAGCCCCGAATAAGTAAAGCACTACTGAAGAAGAAGAATAAAGTTGTAGGAATCACACTACCTGACCTCAGAACCTACTATACAGCTACAGCAGTCAAAACAGCCTGGTACTGGTACAACGACAGATACATTGACCAGTGGAACAGAATTGAGAGCCCTGATGTGAATCCATCCACTTATGGTCACCTGATCTTCGACAAGGGCCCAAAGTCTATCAAATGGGGAACAGACAGTCTTTTTAACAAATGGTGCTGACAAAACTGGATATCCATCTGCAAAAAAATGAAACAGGACCTATACCACACATCATATACAAAAACTAATTCAAAATGGATCAAAGACCTAAATATAAAGCCAAATACTATAAAGCTCATAGAAGAAAAATTAGGACCAATGTTACAGGCCCTAATACATGGCATTAACTGGATGTGAACCATAACCATCAACACACAAACCCCAGAAGATAAGCTAGATAACTAGGATCTTCTAAAAATTAAACACTTATGCTCATCAAAAGACTTCACCAAAAGAGCAAAATGAGAACCTACAGACTGGGAAAACAAATTTGGCTATTACAAATCTGACAAAGGTGTAATCTCTAAAATCTACAGGAAAATCCAACATCTCTACAACAAAAAGACAAATAATTCAATTAAAAAATGGGTGAATGAAGACATTCAAGCAGCCAACAGACCCATGAGGAAATGCTCACGATCACTAGCCATTAGAGAAATGCAAATTAAAACCACAATGAGATACCATCTCACCCCAGTGTTACTGGCATGAATTAAAAAAAAAAAAAAAACAGGAAATAACAAATCTTGGAGAGGCTGTGGGGAGATTGGAACTCTTATGCACTGCTAGTGGGAATGCAAAATGGTATAACCATTTTGGAAAACAATATGGTGCTTCCTTAGAAAGCTAGAAATGGAAGTACCATATGATCAGCAATCGCACTCCTAGAAATATATCCTAGAGAAATAAGAGTTGTTACATGAATAGATATGCACAGCCACATTCATTGCAATGTTGTTCACAACAGCAAAAAGATGGAAACAACCTAGATGCCCATCAACAGATGAATGGATAAAAAATCTATGGTACATACACACAATGGAGTATTACCCAATGATAAAGAACAATGATGAATCTGCGAAGCATCTCACAACATTGATGAATCTGGAGGGCATTATGCTGGTTGAAATAAGTCAATCACAAAAGGACAAATATTGTATGAGGCCACTACTGTAAAAACTCATGAAAAGGTTTACACACAAAAAGAAACAATCTTTGATGGTTACTAGGGTGGGGGTGGAAAAACACAAAATTGGGTAAGGTCATGGAAGCTCCAAGGACAAATCCAAACTCCCTGAGGGACTGAATTACTGGGCTGAGGGCTGTGGGAACCATGGTCTCAGGGAATATCTAGCTCAATTGGCATAACATAGTTTATAAAGAAAATGTTCTACATTCTACTTTGGTGAGTAGTGTCTGGGGTCGTAAAAGCCTGTGAGCGGCCATCTAAGATACTCCACTGGTCTCACACATTTGGGATCAAGGGAAAATAAAGAAAAGTATAGATAGAAGGGAAAGATTAGTCCAAAGGAATAATAGACCACATCTACCATGGCCTTCACCAGACTGAGTCCAGTACAACTAGATGATGCCTGGCTACCACCACTGATTGCTTTATGATCACCATAGAGGGTACTGGGCAGAGCTGGAGAAAAATGTAGAAGAAAATTCTAACTCAAAACAAGAATAGACTTACTGGCCTGACAGAGACTGGAGAAATCCTGAGATTATGGCCCCCGGACACCCTTTTAGCTCAGTAATGATGTCACTCCCGTGGTTCACCCTTCAGCCAAAGATTAGACAGGCCCATAAAATAAAACGAGATAAAGGGGCACAACAGCCCAGGGGCAAGGACTAGAAGGCAGGAGGGGACAGGAAAGCTGGTAATAGGGAACCCAAGGTCGAGAAGGGAGAGTGTTGACATGTTGTGGGTTTGTTAACCAATGTCATAAAACAATATGTGTACTAACTGTTGAATGAGAAACTAGTTTGTTCTGTAAACCTTCATCTAAAGTACAATTTTAAAAAAGAGAGAGAAAAAAAGATGCTTTCGTGTTTTAATAAACTTGCCAATAAAACAATTTGGAATAATTATTTGGAAATTAAAAAAGCCCAAAATTACATTAGGAACTTCTAAATCTCTTCAGAACCTGAAGGCAGTACGTTTTTAAGACATACCAAAGAATATGAATCTCCTTTAAATTAATTTCTGTTAAATTTTGTGTTGCTGTTCTAATTAGATAACTCAACTAAAAAAATAAGAAGAAAAGGGAAGGGAAGCAAAGAGAAACATATCCTTTGCTCTTTAAAAATATAAATGCATTAATTATTCAAATATCTTTACTGTTACAAGTAATAACTGTATTAATTTGTCTAAGCAAATTATCAGGAATAAGTCTTATAACCTCTTCCTTCAAACCTCTGTTTCCATGTAAAATAGAAATCTAAAATAAGATACTTTTATAACACATCTCAAAAATGACCTGCCATTAAAGCTTTAGAACCATTAAACAGAAACTTTAGAACTGATTTTCAATTTTACTTCAAAGTTATTAAGGGTAGAAATAAAAATTCTTAAGAGTATCAGAGTATCTTTTAATTTAATACTTAAAGTTTTTTAAGATTAACTGAATCTATCTGGAATCATATTTTGCCTTAGTGACAGCAGTTGTTATATTTTTGGACTTATTAACAATTGACTATAACACATTCAATTTGAGTGAACTGGCCATTAAATTGGCAAAATTAAATATCAATCTAAATGTTAGACTGGTAACTATAATTTAACTATAATTAAATTTGTTATGAACTTTGTGAACACCTATTATCTACCTCTTAACACAGCTTACTAAGCCCTCTTATCTTACTTTGAGATATTAAAAAAGTTAAAAAATCGTGATATTATTCATAATAATCAAATACACATGTGCACCTAGTAATAGCAAATCTCTCTGTGTTTCTCCTTTGCCTCAAACTCAGTGTATCCAAAACCATATTTATTTTCTTTTTATTTATAACTCCTCTCAAGTCTCCCTTTTGTCTGTATCACACCTCCATCATCCCAGTGACTAAAGCTCATAATTTTGGAATCCCTATTTAATTGATTCTAAATTTTGACCCTGCCTCTAATATGATGCTAAGATGTGTTGCGTTTTAACTAAAAATATTTCTCAGTCTTTCTCCTCCTTTTTTATCCCACTGTGACTCAAAATCTCATGTCATACTATTTTAAAATTCATTTAACTGACCTTCTGTCATAACCTCAAGGAGTTCGGCAAGTGAATAAAATTAGGTTATAAAGAGGTTCTTGGGGGCAGAAATCAGGCAGAAAGATGCTTCAGTGCATTCCAGTTATAAATCATACAAAATTATTTCAGCAAGGATAACATAGGAATCGTCATGTCAACACATAATAGATGAGACTCAAATAGGTAGGTACGGGCATCTGTGATTCTTGGAAACATGTGGGTTTACTTAGATATTGACAGAAGTAGAATTCCAGTTCCCTTGCAAGAGCAAATCAGGACAACTGGCCTGAGTGCGTCCTGGGTAGGGTACTGAGGGAGTAAAACATAGTACTAAAAGCATCATATAAGCAGAATGCGTGACTTTTGGCAAATTATTTGTCTTCTCTGTATCTCCCATTTCATCATGTGTAAAATAGTAATAAAATATTATCTACATCATACAATTAAAGGAAGACACTCATATACAGGGCTAAATAAAGCCAGCTGATGTGGCATGACTCAAAATCAGAAGAAAAAGCTGCAAACATCCATTAATAATAGGAATATGGACTGTATGAAATATGAATCTAGGAAAATTAGAAGCCATCAAAAATGAAATAGAATGCATAAACATCAATATCCTAGGCATTAGTGACTTGAAATGGACTGATATTGGTCATTTTGAATCAGACAATCAGATGGTCTGCTATGCTGGGAATGGCAAATTGAAGAGGAATGGCATTGCATTCATCGTCAAAAAGAACACTTCAAGATCTATCCTAAAGTACAACATTGTCAGTGATAGGAAAATATCCACACACCTGCAAGGAAGACCAGTTAATACGACTATTATTCAAATTTATGCATCAACCATTAAAACCAAAGATGAATAAATTGAAGAATTTTACCAACTTCTGAAGTCTGAAATTGATCCAACATACAACCAGGATGCACTGACAATTACTGGTGATTGGAATGCTGAAGTTGGAAACAAAGAAGGATCAGTAGTTGGAAAATATGGCCTTGGTGATAGAAATGATGCCAGAGATCTCATGATAGAATTTTGCAAGAGCAACTATCTCTTCATTGCAAATACCTTGTTTCAACAACATAAACAGCTACTAAACACGTGGACCTCTTCAGATGGAGTACACAGGAACCAAATTGACTACATCTGTGGAAAGAGACCATGAAAAAGTTCAATATCATCAGTCAGAACAAGGCCAGGGGCCGACTGTGGAACAGATCATCAGTTTGCTCATATGTGAGTTCAAATCGAAGCTAAGAAAATTAGAACAAGTCCACGAGAGCCCAAGTACTACCTTGAGTATATCCCACCTGAATTTAGAGACCATCTCAAGAATAGATTTGATGCATTGAACACTAATGACTGAAGACTAGATGAGTTGTGGAATGCAAGGACATCATACATGAAGAAAGCAAGAGGTCACTAAGAAATAAAAGACCAAAAGGATGTCAAAAGAGGCTCTGGAAGTTGCTCTTGAACATCGACTACCTAAAGCAAAAGGAAGAAATGGTGAAGTAAGAGAGCTGAACAGACGATTTTAAAGGGCAGCTCGAGAACAAAGTGAAGTATTATAATGAAATGTACAAAGACCTGGAGTTAGAAAATCAAAAAGGAAGAACATGCTCAGCATTTCTCAAGCTGAAAGAACTAAAGAAAAAAGTCAAGCCTCAAGCTACAATATTGAAGGATTCTACAGGGAAGATACTGAACAATGAAGAAAGCATCAAAAGAAGATGGAAGGAATACACAGAGTCACTGTACCAAAAAGAATTGGTACAAGTATGGTTATGTTTAGTTATAGTTTATATTAATGAATTCATAAAATATTTTATAACACTGTTATATTCATTGCTTCTTTATCAGAATATAAAGGTATGGTATGGGTAGGTTATTAAAGTAATTACGAGAATGCTGGAAATGTTCATGTAGGGGAAGGGGAAGTATTAGAATTACCATTTTGGACCTCAGGTTGATTTCCTTCATATTTAAACACTTGCTGTTTTAACACAATATCTGTGTATCTATTTAGCTAGCTAGTTATCTCTATTATTTATATTTATATGAATAGAAGATGTTATTTCCTAAATGTACATTTATATTAGGTATGTAAATTTAATCTTACATATATTGATTTACAACTCAGAGTACTTGAAAATTTTCCAAGGTTAGTTATACTTACTTAATATCTTGTCTTTTACTGAAATAATGTCATTGGAACATATATTGCAGGCTGTAGATATTTTTCTGTGTATATTCTCAACAACAAAATAAATAAAATTTTTTAAAAACACAGGCTGTGCCTCTGCTTAAAAGTCCTTTAAAGACTTTTAAAGTCCTTTAATTGCCTTTTGTCACCTGAAAAGAATTTACATTATTCAAGTGGCAAGACTATTCAATTTTCCAGCGTTGCAATGATGTGATGTAATCCACTTGAAAAACTTTAGTGAAGACTGATATTTAGTGAGGGAGGGCACATTTTAGGAAGGACTAGCAACAGTGGCCAATCTGGCTAAGATTTAAAAAACAACAAAAACCAAAAAAACACTACTAGGTTAATAGACTGTATGTGTTTTTGTGTCAGGCACCATGTGTACATCAGCAAGAATAATCCAATATTTCCTTTCTTTATCACTTACCTGTCAAAGAGCAACAGAATTGTACAGATAGACAAGGTGATTCAGGTTAGGCTAATTTACAATTATTAGATGGAGTAGCCTGTCCTTTAGATATTAGATCAAGATATTGAGAGCAACCTTCATATGGTGACCTTTGGTCCTTGTCAACTTTGGCTGATTATAGGTCTTGGTTGCAAGGTTAATGATGTTATATCCATTATGCGGTTAGTTTTCTAAGATAAATCAGTTCTTAAACGTTATCACTGTAGAGCAAATTTTTCACAGCAGGCCATGGACTTGATAATTATTGTTGAAGGAAAATGCATTAAAATATAGGCATATTAAATGACACCTTTAAACTGAATGCTACCATATTTAGACCTTTAAAAATAAACAAAATAACTTTTTTAAATTTTAACTCAAAATTGCAAGAAACACACAAAATAAAGCAAATCATTTGCTTATTTATGTTATCATAGATTCAAAAAATGTTTCTTTATATATTTGTCAAGTTAGTACATGTATCTATGTTTTTATGGAAGACAAAGCTAAAAATATACTGTCTTTCTTCAAAGGATTTCAAGTACGATCAGATAAAATGGTAAGTAGAAGGTAGGGTGGGTGAAGGTAGAAATGCATTTGTGTGTTTCTAACCCCATCATGGAGAGATGATTTAGTCATATGTAAGGAATTTGAGAATAATATATGATTTACATAGTCAAGCCAGTTCTTTCCTATCACCACATATGACAACATTCCACAAATTGCATCACGAACTAAAAAAAATCAATCTTTATTAATAATAACACCAATAATAATAAAAATTAACTTATAAGTAAATCAGGCCATATATATTAAATTCTTCTTTAGTTTTATACAGTGACAATATCAAAGGAATAAATCTAAAGTAAAATATTTGCTCTGTATCTTTGATTAGTTAGGGAACATTTTCTAAGACGACAATAAAAAATGGATATGGGAATTCTGCAGTAGCTCAAAATAAGTCATAGAATTTTTTTTTATGCCACTCTGGAATGTATTTTAAAAAATTATTTACCTGAATGGGTCATTAGTTTATCATTATTACTGTTATTTCAGTTAAGAGAATGCATGCGTGTTTTAAAATCTGCCAAAACACTAGAAATCCCTGTAGCACTCTAGGAGGAGGTTTTTGTTTGTTTGAACATAATTCTATGAGGCTAAGAGAAAAATTGTTGAAAAACAGTATCCCCTTTTCTTCTGTTGATCTGACAGGTCAAAGGAAGATTAATTTGTTATCTTTGAAGGTTTTGCTGTGGGAGATTTTAAATTGAGAACTCACATTACGACGATTAATTTCATCATTTGTTACTGATGTATTCATCGATATAAATGACATAATTTAATATCACCATCACATAATACTGTTTATGTTATCTACCAAAGGAACCAACTCGTCCTATTTTACACATTTTTAGAACATTTACTTTCTTTCAATTATAAATAAAAAACATGGGAAGCTGGTGTATGACCTGAAATTCCTCTGCCACTGAATGAATGAAAAGAATATTTTATAACTTACGTCTTCACCATTTTCCCCCACTGGTTTGTTGTCTTTATATTACATGTGCACAGAACCTGACAATGAAAATATCTACATCAGATATGTATATAAAGCACAAATCTATTGATTGTAGCTATCCATTTTATACTACCTTGTAAGACTATATTATTTGAACAATAAATTTGCCAGCAAGAATTGAAGCAAAATAATCTCTGTCCCTCAGTAGCAACTGGAATCACAACATTTAAACATCAGTACTGATAGTTTGCCTTAATGTTTCATCACACACTTTGTTCTTCACAATAAATTGTAGGTTAAATTACAGGTGTCACTTTGGTATAAGAATTTATATTACCTGTTGGAGATTAAAATATATATTAAAATCCATACTTACATGAAGTTCAACTATCTTCCTTTGTGTTATATTCTCTTATTTTATGTTCAAATTATCCTGACATCAAAAAGTCCTCCTGTTTTGCCTTTCTCCATTAGAATGGGAAACTAACAATAGAAATGTTCAATGATGAAACCATGGTTACATTAGAAAAAGTTCCTTCTGCATTAGTCAGAGATTCTATTAATTTGTGTTATGTCCTTCATTTAAGGCATATTTCAGTATTTGAAAGCAGCCTCTGCTCTTGGGTAGAGACACAATAAGAAAAAGGGTTTTAGAAGGCTAAATATTATATTAAACAGTATTGGAGGCCTCTAAATAACATGGAAATGAACCAAGTGTATGCTTTCATTTAACATATATAAAATAGCTTCTTGCAGATAAAAATCATTATAGTTTAAGTTTGGTAAATGTACAAGAGAAAAAAAAAAATTTCTCACACCACTAGAGATGTCCTTCTCCATACCTGTAAGGAAACAAACAGTGTTTCATCTAAAATGTCCCAGCTGTATATTTTTAAAGCATGAAGCATATTTAATGACTTTATTTGATGATGCAAGTTTCAAATGTCTAAATATTGCTGATTAGCTACAAGGAATAGTTACAGTCTTTATATTAGGAAATACAACTAGAAATAATCAGAAATGAATACACAAATTTTAGCTGTACATATATAAATAACAATATTAATTTTAATGTGATAAATGTATACATTTATAATTACTTTCACATGTAGAGGGAGATATGTACATACATAGATATAGATATACTATAAATACATGTCCATAATTTATTTTGAAAGACATACATTAGTTATTGTAAGAATGGCGTGGTGGTGGCATTTGACCTCCTCTAACTTTCCTAGTGGAGGGAGACTCAAGATCAACAGCCCAAGGTTGATTCCTCCTCTCTCTGCCATTTTTACCAATTCTGACACCAACCATCCCTCCCACAGCACTCTGTTTCTCTGTTGGCTTTGATAATTCATTGCAATGGCCACACAGAACTCAGACAATACTCACAATTATGGTGTTTATTAGGGAAGTAACAGGTTACAATTCAGGTTCAGGAATGCTCAGGATACAGTTCTTGCATCAGGACAGCCACCTCCCACTCATGCCTGCAGGTCTACCTCTCTCTGGCCCTTGGTCTCTGTCCTGCTCGGGCAAGTGTTACAAAGCTCTTTTAGCTCCGCTGATAATTGCCCAAAGACACCCCACTCCACCAGTAAGCCTACGCCCCAAAGTGCTCAACCGTACCACCATGGGTTGGCAAACCTAGCTCCAAGTACCGGTGGTACACTACTCCGCCAGCAAGTCTTCTGCCCAAAGGCACTCAGCTTTTTCGCTCCCGGGGGCTGGGAAGACCACCACACCATCTCTTGCCAGTCTCTCCTCCTTTCATTTCTCTGCCACCACTTCTCACCATCTTCAGTGTGATGGCTCCCTCCCTCTCTCTCTCTCTCTCTCCTTTTCTCTGTCTCCTGGTTGCAGAAGCTTCTCAGTGCAGGGATCCCAGGTCCAAAGTACATGCTCCACTCTTGGCTCTTCTTCCTTGTGGTGGTGAGATCTGCTCTTTCCTGTCTCTGGGATGGCTGATTTTAAGAGTAGCAGAATGACAGAACTGACCAATCGCCTTGTTAGGCCACAATTAACTTATTTGCACAGTCCTACCCAATCACTTGGGTGGGAGTTACAAGACCATGGTGAGAAAGGCTACACAAAAAAGATCTATCTCACTGCAGTAATTTTTTAAATTATGATTTGATACAGAGTATTCCTTGACATAGTTTGTGTGTATACAAATATTCATATGATATATATATGTATATATATTTATTTACACAAATATAATAATTCAAACAATAATGACAATAGTTCATAATATGTACTCAGTGCTACCTGATGATTATTGGTACAAAAGAAGCATTAAGAGTTCTAAGGCCATACTGCCTGAGTTCAAATCCAAGCTCTGTGTGTGTGTATGTGTGTGTGAGTGTGTGTATTAGGTGACATCGAATCGGTTACAACTAATAATGACCCTGTGTACAACAGAATAGAACACTGCCCGGTCCTGTGCCATCCTCAAAATCATTGTTATATTTGAGCCAATTGTTGCAGCCACTGTGTCAATCCATCTCGTTTAGGGTCTTCCCGTTTTTCACTGACCCTATACCTTACCAAGCATGATGTCCTTTTCCAGGGACTGGTCCCTCCTGATAACATGTCCAAAGTATGTGTGATGAAGTCTCACCATCCTTGCTTCCGTGGAGCATTCTGATTGTACTTTTCCCAAGAGAGACTTCTTCATTCATGTTAAATATTCTTTGCCAACACCATAATTCAAAGGCATCAATTCTTCTTTGGTCTTTCTTGTTCATTGTCCAGCTTTTGCATGCATATGAGACATTGGAAAATATCAATTCAAGCTAAACTCCTTTATTAGATATACCAGTCTTCATTATTTAATACCTCCATTCCCTCATCCTTAAAATTAGGATGATGATGATAGTAATAGCAATATTTATATAGTATGTGCTATGTCTGGACACTAGTCTAAGCAATTTACACAAATCAGCTCATTTAGTCATCTATAGTCATAGGATTATTGCAAAGACTAAATTAGTTCATATAAAGTGCTTAGAATATCTGGTACATGGTGAGCACTCAGTACCTGTTGCCTTTCATAATAAATGGACCACATGTTTGGTTGGTACATTACATTTATCTTTTCATTTAATCCTCAGCATAACTCAATGGAGCAGATATTATCTGTTTTATTTCGAGAGGAGAAAAATTGAGGTTTAATGAAGCTAAGTACTTTTCCTAAGGTCACTGTAGTCAATAGCGTAGGTGTTACTCAAGCCCAGACTCCAGAATCCATAAGTTTGGCCATTATGATTCATTGCCTTCCATATTCAATTTAGAACTTTACAGCTTGATTTTTCTATACCAATCAATATGTATCAGCCAGCAAGAGACTCAGGATAATTCTTGGAAAAAATAATAAAAGGGCGATTTATTTATAAAACTGTGTTTAAGGAGACAGAAAACCACAGAAGATAATATTATCTCTTGGAGCCAGTAACTGCAGGACCTGGTAAAGAATGACAGGGCTCCTTCTACTCTCCCCAGATCTGAGTTGTTACCAGAATAAACAGAGAACTGGGTAGATAGGACTGACTTACAGGAAGTCACCAGTCCACTCTGATTTTAGTGACTCGGCAGAGAGTGGGGATGGCAGAGAACTCTCACTCTCCTTACTCTCTCTCATCCTAATCAAAAGTCAGAGGTCAAGGTCACCCATTGATGAGTTCTTACAAGTCTAGAAGGCACAGCCAATCTTCTGCAAAAGACCTCTTTAAAGTGTTAAAAAGCAAAGGCATCACTTTGAGGACTAAGGTGCGCCTGACCTAACCCATGGTATTTTCAATCTGCTCATATGCATGTGAAAGCTGGGCAATGAATAATGAAAACTGAAGAAGAATTGACACCTTTGAGTTACAGTGTTGGTGAAGAATATTGAATATATTATAGACTTCCAGAAAAACAAATAAGTATGTCTTGGAAGAGGTACAGCCAGAATGCTCCTAAAAGTGAGGATGGCGAGACTTCGTCTCACATATTGTGATGGTTAAGATTGTGTGTCAACTTGGCTGGGCCATGATTCTCAGTGTTTATATGTGGTCACTCCCATGATTGAATATGCTGTGAGTAGCCAATCAATGGAAAGGGAGTTTCCCTGGGAATGTGGCCTGCATCTGAACATAAGTAGACTTTCTGGCTTTTTGCTTGCTCTGGATCCTGCAGCTGCCTCCTGTTCGTCTGACCTCCAGTTCTTGGGACTTGAGCTGTCAGCTTATCTGCCAAACTTGGGATTTGTCGATCTTCACAGCCTGTGAGCAGAGCCCTGCTCTCTGGCCTGCTGATCTTGGGTTTGCCAGCTCCTGCAGCTATGTGAATCAGGAGAAACCTTGTGGTCTTCCCTGCTGATCTTGGAATTCATCAACCTTCACAGCCTGTGAGTGGGAGTCCTGCCCTACGACTTGCCAGTCTTGGGCTTGCCAGCTTCTGCACTGTGTGAAATGGGAGAAGCCTCTACCCTGATCCATGGACTTGGGACATTCTAGCCTTTACAATCATGTGAGCTGTTTCCTTGATATAAATTTCTCTCTATATATTTATACGCTTTACTGGTTTTGCTTCTCTAGAGAATCCAGCCTAAGACACATACTTTGGACATGTTTTCAGGAGGGATCAGTCCCTGGAGAAGGACATCATGCTTGGTAAAGAGTCAGCCAAAAAGAGAAAGACCCTCAATGAGAATGATTGGCACAGTGACTGCAACAATGGGCTCAATGATTAAAAGCATGGTGCAGGACTGGGCAGTATTTTTTCCTGTTGTACATAGGGTAGCTATGAGTCGGAAATGACTCTATGGCACCTAACAACAACAACAGCATAGAATTTGGTTGAGAGAGGTGGGAAATTCATCTGGACAAACAAACTGAAGATACCCAAGACATTCTGTTTATACCACATCCTTTTAAAACCTTGAACAATATTTTTATTTTGAAACCTTCATTATTTAAGCAGTCCCTTATGAATGGTCTTTAAGTTTTCAGTTTTAACTATTATAAACAATGATGATCTTTATACATATATTCTTCCATACTTGTGAGACAGAGCACTCAAAGTATTGCATTAAAAATCCTGTTTTCTCAAACTATGGTACATACATACAATGGAGTATTATGCAATGATAAAGAACAGTGATGAATCTGTGAAGCATCTCATAACATGGATGAAACTGGAGGACATTATGCTGAGTGAAATAAGTCAACCACAAAAGGACAAATATTGTATGAGACCTCTACTCTATAACTCATGTAAAAGTTTACACGCGATGCTGGTTGCAAGGGATGGGAGGGGTGGGAGGGGAAACTAAATAGACGATAGATAAGTGGTAACTTTGGTGAAGGGTAATACAGTACACAATACTGGGAAGCCAGCACAGCTTGTGCAAGGAAATGTCATGGAAGCTCCATAGACACATCCAAACTCCCTGAGGGACTGAATTGCTGGGTGGAGGGCTGTGGGGACCATGGTCTTGGGGAACATCTAGCTGAATTAGCATAAAACAGTTTATAAAGACAATGTTGTACATTCTACCTTGGTGAGTAGCATCTTGGGTCTTAAAAGCCTGTGAGCGGCCATCTAAGATACTCCACTGGTCTCACCCCTTTGGGAGCAAGGGAAAATGAAGAGAACAGGATACAAGGAAAAGATTATGGACCACAGCTACCATGGCCTCCACCAGACTGAGTCCAGTACAGCCAGATGGTGTCTGGCTACCACCACTGACTGCTCTGACTTGGATCACAAAAAAGGGTCCTAGTCAGAGCTGGAGAAGAATGTAGAATAAAATTCTAACTCACAAAAAAGACCAGATTTACTGGTCTGACAGACTGGAGAAACACTGACAGAAAGTCCCTCGGACACCCTTTTAGCTCAGTTTTGAAGTCACTCCCGAGGTTCACCATTCGGCCGGGGATTGGACAGCCCTGTACAACAAAACCGGCCTAATGAGTCACAGCAGTCCAGGACAAGGACGAGAAGGCAGGAGGGGATAAGAAAGCTGGTGATAGGGAACCCAAGGTTGAGTAAGGACAGTGTTGACATGACGTGGGGTTGTTAACCACTGTCATAGGGCAATATGTGTACAAACTGTTTAATGAGAAACTATTCCATAAACCTTCATCTAAGGTCAAAAAAAAAAATTATGTATGTGAGATCAAATTGACAACAGCAACTCAAAACGTTTGATGGGAAGCCTAGCAGGCAGTGAGTTGAAGATAATGGTGATGGAATAATTTGGAAAAGATAGTGAGAATAGCATCACAACTGGAAGAATATAATCAATGTCAATAAATTGTACATGTAGAAACTTTTGAAATGGTGTAACTTTGGCTATGTATATTTTCACCAAAAAAAAAAAGGTCCTCCAAGGTCTAGAAGGGAGAGTGTTTAGATGTAGTGGGGTTGTCAACTAATGTCATAAAACAATATGTGTACCGACTGTTTAACAAGAACTGTTCTGTAAACCTTCATCTAAAGTACAATGTAAAAAATCTTGTTTTCTTAATGTTCTTTGATGGTTACAAGGGTGGGGAGGGAGGGAGAGGAGTATTCTCTAACTAGATAGTAGACAAGAATTATCTCAGGTGAATGGAAGGACAACACACACTACAGGGGAAGTCAGCACAACTGGACTACCAAAAGCTAAGATGTTTCCTGAATAGAACAAAACACTTAGAGGGACAGGTAGCAGGGGTGAGTATCTGGAGACCATGGTTTCAGGAGCCATCTAGGTCAATTGGCATAACAAAGTTTATTAAGAAAATATCTACATCCCACTTTGGTGAGTGGAGTCTGGGGTCTTAAAAGCTAGCAAGCGGCCATCTAAGATGCACCAATTGGTCCCAACCCACCTGGAGCAAAGGAGAATGATGAACACCAAAGACACAAGGGAAGTATTAGCCCAAGAGACAGAAAAGGCCACACAAACCAGAGACTTCATCAGCCTGAGACCAGAAGAACTACATGGTGCCCGGCTACCACCAATGGCTGTCCTGACAGGAAACACAGCAGAGAGTCCCTGATGGAGCAGGAAAAAAGTGGGGTGCAGAACTCAAATTCTAGTAAAAATACCAGACTCAATGGTCTGACTGAGACTGGAGGGACCCTGGAAGACATGGCCCACAGACTCTCTGTTAGCCCAAAACTAAAACCATTCCCAAAGCCAACTCTTCAAAGATTAGACTGGACTATAAGACATAAAGTAATATTCGTGAAGAGTGTGCTTCTTAGCTCAAGGAGATACATGAGACTAAATGGGGAGCTTCTGTCCAGAGGCGAGATGAAAAGGCAGAAAGCGTCAGGAGCTGGTTAGATGGACATGGGAAATCCAGGCTGGAAAGGAAGAGTGTGCTGTCACATTACAGGGAGAGCAACTAAGGTCACATACAATGTGTGTATAAATTTTTGTATGAGAAACTAACTTGAGCTGTAAACTTTCATTTAAAGCACAATAAAAAAATAAAAGTCCTGTTTTCTTTTCTTGACTTCCTCCCCCACAGTATTGCATTAAAAATCCTGTTACCTTTCCTGGGCTTCCTCCCGCCATGGCTTTGCATTTGAATCTTGTTTTTGCTTAGAGGTTATATGTAAACCCCATTGCGCCTGTGTAGTATGATTAAGAATATTGCTGACGTAACTTGTGTGAACTCCCTGCTTGTGAACCCCGTAAAAGTAACTTGTCTCCTTGTGCTTAGGGAGCAGTTTTGGCAGCAGCAGTTCTAACTGACTCCTTTTCCTTGTACAATGAAATAAAGGTGCTTTTCCTGTTCTCCTACCTCAGTCTCTTGTTTATTGGCCAATACAAGTCATGTTGAGCAAGAACCTGGTGTTTCCACCTGGGAACACTTGTACAGATATGCCTATATGAAAAATTCCTATAAGTGGAATTTCCAGTTTAAAAAAAGTAGTTTCAATATTCACTGTTTTATTGATTTCCAAAAGTGTTAACGCCAACTGTTTAAGTGTCTGTTTTTCCTAACAGTTGTCAAACTAATGTTTATCAACTCGTTGCACCTTTAACTATTTGGTAATTTGTTTTTATTATCATATCTGTCTATTCATATGTTTATTGATCTTTGCTATGTCATTTTCCTATGTTTTTATTGATCTATCTGTTCATAGACTTTTTTCCATTTTATTTTTTTATATTGTGTGCAAACATTATTTAGTATCATTTTTTACAAATGCAGGATAATACTAAGGAGCCCTAGTGGCACAGAGGTGAAGCACTTGGCTACTAAGTGAAAGGTCAGCTCTTCAAACCCACTAGCCGCTTGATGGGAGAAAGATGTGGCAGTCTGCTTCCTTAAAGATTACAGCCTTGGAAATCCTATGGGGAAATCCTGTGGAAATCCAGAGTAGGGAAATCCTACTCTGTCCTATAGGGTTGCTATGAGTCAGAATCAACTCAATGACAACCGAGGATCATACTAAAATACTCTTCTGCAATTTTATTTCCAAAATAACCCATCCTGCTGTTCCCTTCATGATAGGACATAGGAATTTCCCTTGTTCTTTTTATATGCTGAATAATATTCCATTTCCTGAATGTACCAAAATATATCAACCACTTTTTTCTTGATGGAGTATGGAAAAAAAAAATTTCAATTACAATTATCCCTGCAATAACCATCATTACACATATCTCTGCAGCTTCGTGGTGTTTTTCATTGTTATTGTTTTTTTTCTTAATTATTTATTTACTTTTTTTGCATATTAAGGAAACTGATACACATCTGTTTTATTATTATATACATTTTTATGGGTTCATTATTTATCTTTTTGACTTTTTTAACATAGCATACTTTCAGTTATTATGTAAACAAATCTATCAATATTTTATTTTAGTGTTCCCATATTTCACATCATGCTTATAAGCACATCTTCATCTTTTAGGGTGGGTCTTTCACCAGCACTAAGTAGTTTTCTCATAGGCATGCACTAATCAGTATTCTCTTGGATGCATGAGGGGAATCCACTACAGATCTCTCCCTGTGCAATTCCCTTTTGCTGCAGAACTCTATCCATCTTGGTTTCCCTAGACTCTCAGCTCCAACTCCTCAACCCAGGGAGTGGGCTAGGCTCCACCTAGGTTCTCCCACGGTGTATCAAATAGTTTGAAAACTCTCTCATTTGAGATAATTGTAGTGGATTATTTCTTTGAATTTGCTTTTGGTAATTAAGCTGAAATCATTCAAAAGATTTTTTTGAGTTCAGTCAAAGATAGATGATAGATCCATCGATTGGTCTATAGATCGATCAATCAATCGATAGATAGATGCCATAGAGTTGACTGTGACTCACGGCAACTTTACGTACAACAGAACAAAAGGTTGTGCAGTCTGCATCATACTCATGATCATCAGTATGCTCGAATCCATTGTTGAAGCTGTTGTTCCAGTTCATCTCACTGAGGGTCTCCCTTGCCCTTGCTGGCCCTCTGTTTCACCAAACTTGATGTCCTACTCCAGCAATTGATCCCCTCTGATGACATATCCAAAGCAAGCTGGTTGGACAAAGTTATGGTGTGATCCATAAGGTTTTCATTGGCTAATTTTTGGAAGTAAATCACTAGGTCTTTCTTCCTAATTTGTCTTAGGCTGAAAGATCCACAGAAACCAGTCCGTCATGGTTGATCTTGCTGGTATTTGAAATACCCATGGCATAGCTTCCAGCATCATAGGAACATGCAAGTCACCACAGTATGACAAACTGACAGGTGGTAGAGTTCAGTCGAAAACTATGGTTAATTCTGAAAACCATCCCTTATTCTTAATATTTACAGAGATATGATATCTTTTATGTACATGCTTTTACTGTATAAGTAAAATACTACTTTCTGACTCGTATGTTTTTTACTACTACAAGTTAATATATTTTGACTTACTATGATGGCAAGTGAAATGTCTCATTAAAAAAGATGTTTGAACACAATGGATGAGATAAAAAATAACATTGAATAAAATATATCATTCATAGTTATAATATTGCTAGAATGATAGAGGATAGGATGGTTGGGTCTACAAAATTTTTTCCTTTGTGAATACGTAAAAAGTTACCTCATTCAGTTTTACTTGCAGCAATGAAGTATATATTTAAAAAAAATGAACCGATGCTTGTATTGTTATGCAATGAGAAAGTTATATTCCTGTAATAGAATTTAGAGTTTCTCATTTTTAGGTTTTTACTAGAGTCACTATATTGTGAAACTGAAAAACGAAGAAATTTTATTTTTATTAGCTATAGAATATAAACAGATATTGATTTCCTTCCAGTAGTGACATAAATAATGAAGAGATGGAATGACACAGCCAAATGTAGGCAATAAACTATAGGCAGCCTCAGTTACAAACATCTGACTTATGGACAATTTGTATTTAACAACAGACTGCCACAAAGCGTATTATACTAAAAATTTGAATTAAATACATACATTGATTCATAATAATGAACATATGCACTACTTTTGACACTCATTAAAACATTGTGTTGTTTGAAGCATTTCTTCCGTCGAGTCCATTCCAAGTCATAGTGACCCTATAGGACAGAGTAGAACTGTCCCATAGGGTTTCCAAGGAGCGGCTGGTAGATTTGAACTGCTGATCTCTTGGTTAGTAGCCGAACACTTAACCACTGTGCCATCAGGGCTTCTAATATTGTCTTAGTATAGAGTATATATTTTACCTTTCTATACGATTAACATATTGACTGATGCTAGATAAGAACCATACGAACCTGTTCCAACTTACCTACAAATTTGGCTTAAAGACAGACTTAGGAGTGGATCTCATTTGTAACCTGGGGACTGCCTGTAAACCTTTATAGAATTATGCTGTTATGTGAAAAGTGAAGTAATGGATAAATTAAACACATTTTTAAGCAGATGATCTCTTTAGTTATATCTATAGATAGCAGTTTCACTGTTTTCCAAGTCTACAAAAATTTTATTTTTCAAGCCAAGTAGAGTTGCAAAAGTTCTCATCCAGAAACTATAAAAATTATTATATACATTTTTAGTTTCCATAAAAACATTTGGAGTCAAATTTTATTGAGATTCCGGATGATAAATGAAAGCTAATTATTTTGAGCCAGAATTATATTTATCTGAACACTTTAATAACATCCTTGTTAAAAGTTCCATGAATATTTTTCATCTCTAAGGATGATCACTCTCTTCCCACTTGAAAATTTTGATCTAATTACTGGAGCATTTCAAAAAACTTAAAACTCATTACTGCCATGATCAACCTACTTAATATCTTCTCATTTATCTAATGTATTTTATAATGAAATTCATTTCAAACTATGGAAGGCTAGTGTTCATAACTTATTATTTTATCTTTCTTTAATAAATGTACTTTTCCCCTTTATTTCTGTTGGTTATAATTTATCTTAGGTTTGTGTCACGAAATATAAATAAACTTTTTATAGAATGTCAAAATTTTATTACAATTTCTTTCAAATATATCCCTAGGCTCTAGAGCTCTTCTTCATATTTTGCTCTATTGATCTTCCCTCCCTCTGCTTTTGTTATTAACCTCTCCCTTTCTTTTGTTTCCTTATTTTTACAAACATGTAAAACTACTCAAGTTTCATCCATCTTTTAAAACCTGTCCCAGAACTAATATACTCTACCAATTACTACTTTATATCTCTTCTCATTTACAGCCAACCTTCTTGAAATACTCATCTGTAATTTCTCCATTTCATTAGCTCCCACTCACTCTACAACCCACACCAATATTCTCTAATTAAGGTCACCTTTGAGCTTCATGTTGCTAAACCAAATTGGCATTTGACAGACTTCATCTAACTTGAGCTCTTGGAAACATTTGGCACTGTTGCCAAATTCTGTTTCTTAGAATTGTTTTTTCCCATGGCTTCCTTAAACCATATTCTCTGATTTTATTCCTGACCAGAAAAAACTATACTTCTGAATTTGCTAAGGAGAGTCTTGGATTATGCTTTCTGTTATGGTGTCACATACACTTTTACATTTGTCCAAGATTTTTCATCTTGAAGTAAAATTTAACTATTAACTGTTGCATTGAATGTTGTTAGTTGTCGTTGTCAGGTGTCATCGAGTCAGTTCGGACTCATAGCTACCCTATGAAACACTGCCTGGTTCTGTGCCATCCTCACACTCATTGCTATGTTTGAACCCATTGTTGTAGTCACTGTGTCAATCCATCTAGTCCAGCGTCTTCCTCTTCCTTGCTGATCCTCTACTTTAGCAACCATGATGTTCTTCTCCAGGGACTCGAGGGACTGGTCTCTCCTGATAACATGTTCAAAGTATGTGAGATGAAGTATTGTCACCTTTGCTTCTAAGGAACATCCTGGCTGTACTTCTTCCAAGACAGATTCGTTCGTTCTTCTGGCAATCCATGGTATATTCAATATTCTTCAACACCTTAATTCAAAGATGTTAATCCTTCTTCGATCTTCCTTATTTATTGTCCAGCTTTCACGTGCATATGAGACATTAAATGTGGCAAGATAAGTTGGGTAAACCACTTCCAAATTTCTCACTTCTGCTACTATCTTTCCTAGTACGTGAAAAAGCCTTGCAATACACAGAATTCTCATAATAATAATACTTTAGCTATTATTTTTATGATATAGTTATATTAAATATCTTCAGACATAGTTTCATATACACTGTAAGTTAAATTTACACTCACAATATATTTAAACAGAGCAAAAGATGGCGATAACGTAATTTGTGTCTAATTAATTATTATTTCTATGCCCTTCCCAAACAGAATGTTTAAACTCTTAGAAAATGTAGTATTAACTGAATCCTCGGAATAAATGCTTTGGAATACACTCTATTTTAGAACAGTTAAAAGAAAGTCATTTCCAACTTTTTTTTTAATATGAACTTTTTATCTAGATTAGATGTTTTTTTCTTTCTCTTACACACACACACATAAACTCTCCTACTACTTGACTTGTTTGAGGCTCAGTATGCTTTACCACTGATTTCATATAACTGAAGAGTTGAATCATCCACTCAGGACACAACCCTTTTAAAATTTTTCTTATCCTTGTCAGAACCATTGTGACCTGTACTGAGCACTTTAATAACATTTTTATTACAGTTGATGATGAACATTATGTGTTTGCCAACTTGAGCATTTGTCCTTGAGCACACTGTTTAAGAGTCATTTGTAATACTCAGGAAAACTTGCTATTCCCAATGTCTGAGTATGGAGCTCTGGAAACTCCAGTCTATTTCCATAAAGACTTACAGAGCCATATTAGTACTAGGCAGATGCATTTAAGAAGCTAGGTTGAGATATAGGGGGAAATTTTACTGGTTTTTCTGTTGCACAGAATCTTCATAGTATCTAAAATACTTCAATTTTATTCATTAAACAAAATCCAGATTCTTCACACTTCCATTTCCTTTCTTACAAAGAGATACTATTATTCTGACCAAACTTCTTGTATTTCCACTAATCTATTATCTCTAAAGTGGTTTGAAAAGAGGGGAATTTTGTTTTAAAAAATTTTAATACACAGAAAATCCCCCAAATATGAATACCCTGTAAGTTTTGAGCAAGTAAAAATACATTTATTTTTACAAATACATTCAGAAACTTAGGAAATACAGCCAATAAAAAAATTACTGAAAATACATGTTTGCCCTTTGGCAACTATAAAGCACTGAACAAGTATAGACTAATACAGTTATCATTATTATTACTCCATTGGACACTAGAATCTTATCTTTTCTATATCTATGGATATAATCAAAATGTCGGCAGTTCAAATCCACCAGCCACTCCTTGGAAACCCTATGGGGCAGTTCTACTCTGTCCTATAGGGTCACTATGAGTCGGAATCAACTCGATGGCAACAGGTTTATGGATGTAGGAGGCCAAAAGAAAGGGGAGGACTAGGAATTTGAAAGGGAGCAAATCCTGAAGTACTTTCTGTTGATATTATATATCCTTGTGAAATGATCTCGATAAAGTGACCCCCTTCAGCTGTGCAGCTAAGCTACATGCTTCAGTTGCCACAGCTTCTTTGGCCCTGTTTTATTAAATTCAACACTAGCATCAGGGTGTGAAGTTGCTAGGGAAATAATTTGGAAAGATACCTATTCATAGCCCCAGTTGGTTTTCTCTGGATTAATAAGTAGCTCAGCGCAATTTAATTCATTTCAAGTCAATGATGCTACCAATCTATCTATGGAAGAACTATGCCTATCTCTGTTCAACATTTGGTGAGTGAATTACGTATTTGTGTTGCTCGCTCCTCTAAGTCTTTAAATGCTTTAATTCCAAAATAAACAGGATTATCTGTATAACTGCAGCCTTTAACACAATATTGAAATTTTTGCAGTAGCTTTCTAACCTCCAATAGCCACTCCGGAGGGGTTGCAGTAACTCTGTTAAAAAGACCTGGCTAAAACAATGATTTTACCGTGTTCCTTTCAGCTCAGGAAAGGTCACTAGCTTATGAATGTCACAGAATCATTTGCCTGGGCTTCTAAAATTCTCTAGCACTGATTACATCAATCTATCATTTGGCAAAATCATATGGAATTATTTTTCTTTGTGCCATGTATCTCCCAATTATGTTCTAAGCTGCTTAATGGCAGAGACCTTGATTTTACTAGTGATTTCCAGCTATGATTTAAACAGTGCCTGCTATGTTCTGGAAACCCTGGTGGCGTAGTAGTTAAGAGCTACAGCTGCTAACCAAAAGGTTGGCAGTTTGAGTCTACCAGCCACTCCTTGGAAACCCTATGGGGCAGTTCTACTCGGTCCTATAGGGTCGCTATGAGTTGGAATTGATTCAATTGCAATGAGTTTGGTTTGCTTTGGGTTTTTTTTGCTGTTTTCTAAGAAATCATGGTGACACAATGGTTAAGTGCTTGGCCATTAACCTAAAGGTTGATGGTTTGAACCTATTCAGTGACTCTGAGGGAGAAAGACCTGGTGATCTGCTTCCATAAAGATTATAACCAAGAAAACCCCGCAGGGCAGTTCTACACTGTCACATGGGGTTGCTATGAGTCAGAATCAATTCGACAGCACCCAACAACAACGCGTTCTAAGAAGGAGTTTTGGGGTGGTGCAAATGGTTACCTACTCAACTACTAGCCAAAAAGTTGGTGATTTAAACCCATCCAGAGGTGCCTTGGAAGACAGGCCTGGCGATCAGCTTCTGAAATGTCACAGCCTTGAAAACCCCACGGAACCGTTCTACTCTGCACACATGGGGTCACCAAGAGTTGAAATGAACTCCACAGCTACTAATGAAAACATGATCTAAGAACGTTATATATCTGCTGTCTCTAATTACACTCACCTCATGCTAGGTATTGTTATTAGTATCTTATGAAAGAGAAGAAGTTACAGTGAGATGTATGATTTGCCTAAATCCACACTTCTGAGTAAGTGACAAAGCCAGGATTCAAACTGAAGATAGCTAGTTCCAAATCTCTTTCTCTTCACAACACAACATACTGCCTCTTAGTAACTTGTGTTAGTTTGTGGTGCTATTTGGCCTCTTAAGAAAACAAAATTGTATACAAGAGGATACAAGCTGGATGAAAGAAAAAGTACTGAGAGTGTTGCTGCCTTCTCTGTTTGCTTGATTTGCTTGATTTTTAGAGCTAGGTAGAAGAAGCAAACAGAAGAATCATTAAAGCAGATACCAGAAAAAACATTTAGCAGAACTGGGAACATTGCATACTGCTCTAATAGGACACACTTTCCCTCATTAAGTAAAATATACAGAAATAGTAATAGTAATAAGCCTGCCTTATTTAGGCAACAATTTGTAAGACATTTCAAGGGAAAAAAGCATAAAGAGAATTGGCACCTGATCATTCATACTCTCTCTGAGCTAATGAAAGAATGAAGGAAATCTTTAGATCACTTTCCTTGAGTGCTGAAACTCATGCAGAGTAATTTTCCAATTGAAGATGCCGCTGGCTTCTGGGAATTTTCGATGGTCTTTGTTCACAGACAGGTGGAAGGCAATAGTTACAGAGTAAAAGAATTTCTTGAAGTCTTAGGCCCATATACAACGGAGTCCCTCGATAAATATTCCCTATGTGTCTGTTGAGAATTTTCTTGATTCCATGTGTAATCCATTAGAAAAAATCACTTCAGCCCACTGGTGACCCTGGAGAATTTTTTTCTTTTTCATTCTGGAAGATGGTAGACATGAATTCCTTTATTTTAAAAAGGACTATTTTACTTCTATGCTGCCTAATCAGCCCTTGACAATGAGCCAAAGACAAAAATTAATTCTTTTTGTAGCAGATTCTACACAAAATGAGTTATCTGTCATTTTATAAAATGTCTGAATTAACAACATCAGAAGTTCATGACTTTGAAAGTCTTTGTTGAAAGTCTAAGCAAAGTATTCCATCAGGACTCTAGTTTCAACACTTAAGTTCTCAAGAGATATCATCTTACCCCTTCTCCACCTGCAGGGGAATTAGCATTTTTCCCCATTAGATCAGTTCTCACCTATAAAAATTTTAGCAGTTTGAAGAACTTTTGTGAATGTACATGTTACATGAATTTTACATGCATACAAAACTGTAGAACTCTTGAAATTCCTTTGGTAAAAATTTTTATGTGAAGGTCTTTATTTTGTAGGAAGGAAGGTAGGAGTGGTCTGCCAGGGATGGTATTTTGGTGAATTTTAATACTTTCTAATACTATTGCAGAGAAATCATTAAAGAGTCAAGCAGGAGAGAAAAGACTAGTGGCACTGCTTAATAAAATAAGGTTTTTAAAGGCGAGTAATAGCATTGATAGTAATCCACTCCTGAGAGTGTAGTATTCATTTTCTTTATAAAGAAATTTCTATATGAAAGACAGGTAGTTACTATTATTACTATTAATTCTTACTAAGACAGGGCTAGAACCATACAGCCATTTTTTCTTAGCCTCAAGACAGCCTCTTACCCAGCCCATTTCCTGGAGTTCTTTCTTTTCCTCCTCATACCCCCTTGAAAAAAAATCAGCTACGGGCTGGCCAAAACCGACTAAAACCAGTCCTGCCCCCCATCTTGGCACTCTAGATAACCTTTAGCTCATTAACTACCTCATGCATGGTAAGTTCTCCGCCCTTGGGTGGAGAGCTAACATGCTAATGAACAAAAATGGCTAACTTCCTCCTGCCGGGGAATCAAACCCAGGCCTTAGAAAATGCTTACTCATTCTAAAATGTTATGTACTTGCATGAGTGCCATTTTGTATTTTGAAACTGATACTGCCTTTATAAACCAGCCTCAACAAGCCGCTTTTGAGGCAGTCTTGGATGGTATGCAGCCTCAACTGTCTCCTTGCTTGGCCAACCAGTAAAGTTTTGTTCTCCTCAACTCAGTCTCTGTCTTTTTGGCCCTGTTGGAGTCACGCGGAGCAAATCCCATTGATCCCAGTGACATTACCAGTACTCATTTTGCTGGAAACAATAACGCTACATTTTTCCAAAAATTATGTATTTGAAAGGAAAAACTAAGGACATGGCTAAAATGCATCAAAATCCACTTGTAAATACAAGATGGCAAATGACCATCTCTATCATCCATGTTAAATTTTAATAACGTTATAAATATGACTTAGCAAAACGGGGTATTTTTTCAAAAGACAGGCCCAATCTGGGTATATTCTAGCTTAATATTCAGAGTCCCACAATCTAGAGAAATATAACAGTTCAGAAAAATGATATAATTTTATTTGTTCTAATAAATATTTTGCTACTGGACTGTATCCAGTTTTGAATTAGATAAAATTCTGATAAAAGTTAAAAGAAACAAAGAAACTAGAATTATTGTTCTTTCTGAAGAATACTATCACAGACAATAATCAATACTTTTTTTCTATCTGTAACTGGAGATGTAACTAAAAACATAGTGTGAGTTGCACTGTGAAGATGTAAGTTAGAACAGTGAGTAACCAGATGTGATGGGGTTCCCATGATCAGCAGTATCACACTTGCTTGTGCCCATCCTGAATCATCGTCAAGACATTTTTTGCATACCATTCCCTCCCGCAAAGCCAATGCAATGCCGGAAAGCAACAACTTGCAATGTAGATTTTACTGAAAATGGAGATTCAGTGCAACCACAAAACAGAACTTAATAAAAATCTTTGTAAGCACCTTTTATCCATTCTCCTCTCCTAGCTTCCTCTTTCCACACAGGCCTTTCCAGTACTCAGGGCTCCACCTTTTCAATCTCTGGAACCTGCTCTCAGGTCTCCTTATTCTGTCTCTTCTTCTACAACAGAATTCAGTTAACCTTCAGCCTTTGGAGTCTTTTAAATATCCTCATTCCTATCACTCATCTCAGCAAGCAAAGCAAGTTCTTTATAATGCTTTGTGAGCTTTAAATATTAAATATTTTTCCTGTCACAAACAATGTTTTTTAATTAACTTTAAAAAAAAATTTATTACCTGAAAATAAATATGTTTACGCATTGGAATGGGAGAGTAAAAGGAATTTATAGGAAAGGTTTAAAGGCAATTATGGACAAAAGTTTCTAAATCGGCCACCAAAAAACTAAGAAATATTAATGAATAAGACAGAAAGGGTCTCAGATGAATTTTTACTAAGTCTTGCTGTGTAGTGGAAATGTACCTCCATTTTAAATAAAACATTTATAAAAATTTTATTTAATAAAAGGCACCATTAAGAGAGTGAAAAGCCAAGCTTCAGAAAGGTGATATTTGTAATGTTTACATCTAAAAGAAAACTTTTGTTCAGCATATTGAAAAATTTCTATAAACTAGCAAGAAATGAGAGATCTTTTTATTTTTTCAAAAATAGCCTGTAGTGGGTTGACTAGTGCCCCCTCCCCCGAAATTCATATCCACCTAAAACCTCAGAATAAGACCTTATTTGGAAATAAATTCTTTGCGGCTATAATTAGTTAAGGGTCTCAAGATCAAACCCATTGTCCATGAGTCAATTCCAACTCATACAAAATCTATAGGACAGAGTAGAACTGCTCCATACAGTTTCCAAGGAGTGGCTGGTGGATTCAAACTGCCAACCTTTTGGTTACCAGCCAAGCTCTTAACCACTGTGCCACAAGGGCTCTATTTTTATTAGATGTAGAATGGGCCCTAAATCTAATGACTGGTGTCCTTATAATAAGAGAGGATACACAGAGACACATAGGTAAAAAAGCCACTTGAAGACAGAGGCAGAGATTGTAGTTACACTACCACACGCTAAAGAATACCAGTAGCCAGCAGAAGCTGGAAATGGCAAGGGAGGATTCTCCCCTAAAGCCTTCAGAGGCAATACATCCCTGCTAATGTTACCGGGTAGAAACCCTGGGTTCATGACTTGTTTTCGCCAATAAATGAGAGACAAAGATGGGAAGGCAGAAAAGCACCTTCATTTTGTTGCACAAGGAAAAGAGTCAGTCAGAGCTGCTGCAGACAAGATTGCTCTCTGAGGGTGAGGGGAAAAGTTACTTTTATGGAGTTTACAAGTAGGGAGTTCATAAAAGTTACATCATCAACATTCTTAATCATACTACACAGGCGCAATGGGGTTTACATATAACTTCCAAGCAAAGAAAACAGGATTCTAATGCAAAGCTGTAGGGGAGGAAACCAAGTAAAATCTGCTCCGGGAGCTAAGCAAAGGAAGCAGGATTCTGATGCAAAGCTGCTTGAGATAATGGAATTTTCCACAGCCTGGGGAGTCTGTTTTACCAACACATTGATTTCAGAACTTTGGCATTCAGAACTGTGAGAGAATAAATTTCTATTGTTTTAAGTTACCCAGTTTCTGGTGATTTGTTATGTCAGCCCTAGGAAACAAATATAAACAAATGACTTGGACAGTCTCTTCACAAAAGAGGAAATCTAAATGGTCTTCAAGCATATGAAGAAGTGTTGTCATCAGGGAACGGCAAATTTAAAACCAACAATATGATAACACTCTACACTTAAAAGAATGCGTTAAAAAAAAGACAACAACGTTAAATTGGTGAAGGCAAAGGGCAACTTGAACCTTCATATACTGCTAGTGGGGTATATATCAGTACTATATGCTTGGAAAATGGCTTGACCTTATCTAACAAAGCTGATTACAATCACATGCTGCATCTCATCAATTCCACTCCCAGATATACATATAGACACAATGGAAATGTAAACAGAAATGTAATATTTGCACAAAAATTTATGTTCATAGCAGCATTATTCATAATAGCTCCACTTAGAAATAACACAAATAGCCATCAGCAGCAGAATAGGTTAATAGTGTTACAGTCTTATAATGGGATATTATAGAATAACGAAAAAGAATAAATCGTTGCCACACACAAAAACATAGATGAATCTCAGAAGCACCATGTTGAGCAGAAGAATTCAAGCACAGAATGATGAAATACATATTATATAATTCTACTATAAATTGCAAAAATAGGGGTGAGGATATAAAACTAATTTATGGTGATTGATTCAGAATGGTAGTTATCCTTTTCATGACCCGTGGGACAGACCTTGTCCCAACCAATTTTTATGCCTCTGGAGTTCTTTGGGAAGGAGGTAGCCTGATTTTAATGAGTTGAGCCTCAAGGTAGGAGCCTTTTGAAATGCATGAAACTCAAGAACCATAAGTTGCAGCCTCATTTTTGTGTAGATTGAGCATTATCTTAAGTGATAATGTGTGGATGTGTGAATTTTCTAAACTTTTGACAGTTTGCCTTTATTTCAGTGAGATTAGCCTCACTATGTTTCCCAGTTGCTATGCTCTCATGAGAATGTACTTATTGCTGGAATAAGCTATTCCCAGTCTTTATTCAGTCATAGTGGCAATTTTCTCCTTGATGCCATTCTTTGTTTCCAAGTGTTACTGGCTCCCTGCTTTTCTAGTTTCTGAGCAGTAAATAATGCCTTGCAATAAGGAATAATGAATGCATTGCAGTGGTACTTTTAAAGGACTTGAACTCCTATAAGGTATTTTTACCCCACATTCAATCTTAGGGCCCAATCATTGCATCCACATGTAGCAGGTAGACTGCACCACTATGAGCAGTTCTGCAGTATTCCAGTTTCTGCTTCTTACCTGTTAGTGCTACTTTTGTTATAACAAAGAACACATAGCACTGATGATTTTCCTGAGATTCAAATTCCTTTTGTTTTATTTTTAGGGGACTGTAAGTACTGCTTTTTCAGAAAGGAAGAATGCATTATACCATGTTTTGAAAAGTTTCATGAAAAAAATAAAAAGGCTAAGAAGAAGGAGACTAGAATAAAATATATGTGCAGTCATTGCAGGTGTCTTCATGTTTTACCTCATGTTTTGCAAATTTTCAAGAAATAAAATTTAAAAAAAGAAAAACAAACAATTGTATCATTGACTCATATTGACAGGATTTACAGTGTCTAGAGTCCGTTGCAACATACATGATCCCAGATAACGTATATCAAAATCCATAACTCATAACAAAAATTCTGAGTTGGTCCTTTAATCAGCATGCCCTCCATTAGTGAAAACAAGAAGTATAAATCGAAAAATTCAAAGAAGAAAATAATTAGGGCTTGTAACGATTATTTGTAGGGGACAGCACTGGGAGGAGGCATGCAGAGACTTCTCAAGAAATAGTCATGTTGGAATTGGGTTGCTGTAGTTTTCCATTGACTTTAATCACAAGGCATGGAGTAATAAGAGACAACATAAGGGATCTCCGGTGTTCCAGACATACTCTTCTTTATCACCATTATGTAACATCAATCTGATTTCCTTTTGGCAATCAAGATCAATCACACCAGCCAATATGGTAACTCCCCTCTTTACCTGTTATGCCAGATGCATGAGAAGCCCCAAGTGGTCAGGTGGCATTCTTAGCTTCCAGTTCAATGGGACCAGTGTTGTGTCTCCAAGCAGGAACATTCATCTCTTTGGAACTAAGACCTCTAGACCCACAGAGCATAGGGTCACTGCAATAGGAAGAAAAAATTTTATGAGTGGGTCATTGAGGGTAATAGTTAGTGATACCACTCCCATTTCTATCCCTTGATTCCTGGACCCATGAATCTTGGCTATGGGAGAAAGAGCACCATATATTGGATGCTGGTTTAGAGCATATACAGCCTCTTGGTGAACATTGCCCCAATCCTGAAAGGTATTTCCACCTAGCTGGTGCCATAATTTTATCTTTAGAAGGTTATTCCATCATTATATCAACCTGGCTGCTTCAGGATGATGGGGAACATGGTAAGACCAGTGGCCTGTTGCCACACTTCCTTTTCTGTGAAGTGATTTCCATGATTTGAGGCAATGCTGTGTGGAATACCATGACAGCGTATAAGGAATTATGTAAGTCCATGGATGGTAGTTTTGGCAGAAGCCTTGCGTGCAGGGAAGGCAAATCCATATTAAAGTAAGTATCTATCCCAGTAAGAACAAAACTCTGCCCTTTCCATGATGGAAGCAGCCAGTCCAATCAACCTGTCACTAGGTTGCTGGCTGATTGCCCCTAGAAATGGTGCCATATCGGAGACTCAGTGTTGGTCTCTGCTGCGGGTAGATTGGACACTCAGTACTGGCTGTAGCCGAATCAGCCTTGGTGAGTGGAAGTCCATGTTGCTGGGCCCATAACCTCCCTCCCTGTCACTGTGGTCACTTTGTTCATGAGCCCATTGGGCAATGACAGGATTGACTGGGGAAAAAGCATGACTGGTATCCACAGAACACATCATCCTATCCACTTGATTGTTCAAATCCTCCTCTGCCAAGGTTTACCCTTTGGAGAACATTCACATGAGTCACAAATATCTTCACTTCTTGGGCCCATTCAGAAAGATCTATCCACATACCTCATCTCTGTACTTCCTTATCACCACCTTTCCAATCATGTTTATTCCAAGTCCCTGACCATTCAGCCAAACCATTGGCTACAGCTCATGAATAAGTATACACTCTCACATCTGGCCATTTATACTTCTAAGCAAAGTGAACAACCAAGTGCAGTGCTCAAAATTCTGCCCATTGAGAGGATTTCCCTTCAACACTGTCCTTAAGGGAGGTCCCAGAAAGGGTCTGTAGTGCTGCCACTGTCCACTTTCTAGTGGTGCCTGCATATTGCGCAGAACCATATGTAAACCAGGCATGAGTTTTCTCTTCCTCTGTCAACTGATCATAAGGAACTCCCCATGAGGCCATAGGTACAGACAGGGAGAGGGAAGTTAGTGAGACAGGAGAGAAAGCATGGCCATTTGGGCCATTTCTTCATGCAACTTGTGCCTTCAGGTCCTGCTGATGCCCAATCTCATATATACCACTTCCATTTAATGATGAACTGCTACTGCACGTGTCCAGATTTATGACCCTGTAGGTCAGACAACACCCAGTTCGTGATGGACAGCTCAGGCTGTGTGGTGACTTGGTGGCCCATGATTAAGTGTTCAGTCTCTACTAAAGCCCAATAACAAGCCAAAAGCTATTTCTCAAAAGGAGAGTAGTTATGTGCAGAGGATGGCAGGACTGTGTTCCAAAATCCTAAGGGTCTGTGCTGTGATTCACCAATAGGGGCCTGCCAAAGACTCCAAACAGCATCTCTGTGTACCACTGACACTTCAAGAACCATTGAATCAGCTGGATCATATGGCCCAAGTGGTAGAGCAGCTTGCACAGCAGCCTGCACCTGTTGCAGAGTCTTCTCTTGTTCTGGGTCACACTCAAAAATAGCAGCTTTTTGAGTCACTTGATAAATAGGCTGAAGTAGCACATCCAAATGAGGCATATGTTGCCTCCAAAATCCAAAGATGCCCACCAGGCATTATGCCTCCTTTTTAGTTGTGGGAAGGGCCAGATGCAACCACTTATCCTTTACTTTAGAAGAAATATCTCGATATGCCCCATGCCACTGGACCCCTAGAAATTTCGCTGAAGTGGAAGGTGCTTGAATTTTTGTCAGGTTAATTTCCCACCCCACTCTCAGTACTGAATGTCTTAGACTGGGTTCTCTAGAGGAACAAAACCAATGACTCATATATATATATATATATATATATATATATATATATATGTATACATAGGAAATCACTCACACTGTTACGGAGGCTGCTAAGTCCCAAATCTGTGGGTCAGGAGTCAGACTGGAGGGTTCTCCTGACTTATGTGGTTGCAGGGGATGACAAACCCCAAATTAACAGGTCAGATGGTAGGCTGTTGGCTCAAGGGGCTGTGGGAGCTGGTGAATTCCAAAATCTGCAGGTCAGGAAGCAGGCTGCTGGCTTAAGCCCGAAGAACCCAAGGTCAGATGATGCTGAGTTATATATAGGGTTGAGAGAGAGAGCTTTGCCAAAACATCCATATATATTGGATGCAGGCCACATTCTGAAGAGATTCCCCTTATATCAGATTACAAAATGTAAGATAGTTACATAATACTGAGAATCATGGCCTAGCCAAATTGACACATAACATTAACCACAACCCGTACTAAATATCAATTCTTCTCTTTTGAGGTTTTTTTGATTTTTTTTTATTTTGTTGTTTGTTTATTTGTTTTTATTGTTGTAAAATATGTATAATATAAAATTTATCATTTTAACCATTTTTGAGTGTACAATGAAGTGGCATTAGATACATTCACTATGCTATGTAGCAATCACTACTATTTCCAGATTTTTTTTAATCTTCCCAAACAGAAACTTTATACCTATTAAAGAATAACTCCCCATTATGCGCTTTCCCCAGACCTTGGTAACCATTAGTCTACTTACTGCTTCTGTGAATTTTTGTATGTATTCTAGATACTTCATATAAGTGAATTCATACAATATTTGTCCTTTTGTGTCTGGCTTATTTCACTTAGCGTAGTGTCTTCAAGGTTCATTCATGTTGTAGCATATATCAGAATATAATTCCTTTTCAGAGCTGCATAATATTCCGTCATATGTATATACTACATTTTATTTATCCATTCATTCATCAATGAACATTGAACTTGTTCCCATCTTTTGATTATTGTGAATAATGCTGCTGTGAACACTGGTGTACAAGTGTCTGTGTGAGTCCTTGCTTTCAGGTCTTTTGGGTATATACCTATATGTAGAGTTGGTGGATTATAAGGTGATTTAACTTTTTGAAGAACTGCCAAACTATTTTCCACAGCAGCTGCCCCATTCTACACTCCCACCAGCAAGGCACAAGGGTTTCAATTTCTCCACGTCCTTACCAACACTTGTTATTTTCTGTTTTATGATAATAGATATCCTAGTGATTGTGAAGTGGTATCTCGTTGTGGTTTTGATTTGCATTACCTTAATGACTACTGATGGAGCTCTGGTTGCGCAGTGGTTAAGAGCTATCTATGGCTGCTATCCAACAGGTCTGTACTTCAAATCCATTGGCTGCTCCTTGTAAACACTATGGGGTGGTTCTTCTCTGTCTTATAGGTTTGCTATGAGTCAGAATACACTCAATGGCAATGGCTTCATTTTTTTTTTTTGGTTAATGACTACTGACATTGAGTATTTTTTCATGTGTTTATTGGCCATTTATATGTCTTTGGATAAATCTCTATCCAAATTCTTTGTCCATTTTTTTATATGGGTTATTTGCCCTTTTGTTGTTGATTTGTAGGATTTATTTATATATTCTTGGTATTAAACCCTCATGAGATATATGGTTACCAAATATTTTCTCCCATTCTGTAGACTGTCTCTTCACTTTCTTTTCGTTTTTAGACTTTTTCTGTCATTTTATTATACAACCCTGCCCATGAATTTTTATTTTCTTTATTTTTTTAAATTGTACTTCAGGTGAAGGCTTACAGAACAAATAGTTTCTCATGAAAACTAGTATACATGTTGTTTTATGACATTGGTTAACAACCCCACAAAATATCAACCCTCTAACTTCTCAACCATTTTTTTTTTTTTGGTGAAAATACACATAGCAAAGATACACCATTTCAAAAATTTCTACATGCACAGTTCAGTGACATTGACTACACTCTTCCAATTGTGCTG
>NW_004444301.1:365404-379425 GCF_000243295.1 Trichechus manatus latirostris | reverse complement strand
AACAGAAAGGGGAAGAGGAAGAAAAGAAAAGAATGAATAAATAAAAATCAGAAAGTTTAAAGAACCGCAAAGTTCCCAGGGATCCCACTGGTGCAGCTATGATGTCTGGGGAAATCGCTCTCAGGTGTTGCTGTACAGCCTGGCTAGAGGGTGTAGAGGTATACAGTGCCAGGTATTCAGGGAACAGAAAGAGAAGGAAGATATAGAGAGGCGAGACACTGAGCAATGAAGAAAGACAAAAAGGGAAAAAGTGGGAAAATAAAACAAAACAAATTAAAAAAAAAAGAAAAAGAAGAAGAAAGGCCCCCCAAAAAGCAGAAAAAAAAAACAATGAAAAAAGAAATGTCCTCAGGGATCCCTCTGCACGTCTGTGGAAGCTGAAGGGGAGTCTGCTTGCCACGCAGCTCTGCCTGGCCAGAAAGGGCTCCCAACTCAAAAAAAGGAAAAGAAAACAAACAAACAATTTAAAACAAACAAACAAAAGCCCCGGGATCCCACCAACGCAGTAGCCCAGAGAGGGAAGAAGGTCCACACTCCAATGGAGCTCCGCAGTCCCTCAGGAAGAAGCAAAGATGGCACACGGAGCCAGGCACTTGAGTGGAAGGAGGGGGAAGTGGCGAGAAGCAAGTAAGAAATCAAAAGAAGCAGAAGAAAAAAAAAAAAGCAACACTAGCAGCCAACAAATGGCACTCAGAGACCAGCTAGTGCAGGCTGGTGTTTCTGGACAAGAGACTGTGTCCATGGGATGCGGAGGGGGCCTAGTGTCGGTGAAGAAGGGTAGAGAGTGGGAAAGCATATATCACAAATTACCGGTGCTCTGCAGCCCCTCAGGAAGAAGCAAAGATGGCACACAGAGCAAGGCACTCGAGCAAAAGGAGGGGGAGATGGCGAGAGGCAAGGAAGAAATCAAAAGAAGTGGAAAAAAGCAACACCAGCCACTAACAAATGGCACCCAGAGAGCCGCCTGCTCAGGTGTGTGGAATCCAAGCTGCCGGAGCTTCTCCGTCAAGAGACCGTGGCTGTGGGGAGCAGAGGAGGCCAAGCTGGGGCGAAGAGGGGTGGGGGTTGGGAAAGTGCATACCACAAATTACCAGTTGCTTTGTCTCCCGCTGGATGCTCCGTGAGGCTGCTTTCTCTTACCCCCTGTTTGCTGCTCTCCGATAGGAGTCCAAGATGGTGGATCCGCACTGTGTTAGCTGGTCGGGGACCTCTGCATGAATCTCTCCTTGCTCTCCATTCTCTGTCAGTTTTCTCACTCTATTTGGTGCTTGGCTGAGTTCTTTATCTCTTCATTTGATGTTTTAGGTTTTGAGGATTGTTGTATTCTCTGTTCGGCTTAGTTTTTCGGATCTTTGCTGTGGAGGGATGGCGTGGTGCTTCTGCCTAGAGCGCCATTTTGCCAGAACTCCTGTCTTCACTTTATTGATAAACTACTTTAATGCACAGACGTTTTTATTTTGATGACGTTCAACTTATCTGTTTAGTCTTTTGTTGCTCATGCTTTTCGTATCATATTTATGAATATTTGGTTGAATTTTCTAGTGAAGCAATCTGATCCTGGGCTTTTCTTGGTTGGGAGGTTTTTGATTACTGATTCAATCTTCTTACTTGTTATAGGTCTATTCAGATCTTCTATTTCTTCTTAAATCTGTTTTGGTTGTGTGTTTCTAGGAATTTGTCCATTTCATGTAGGCTGTCCTAATTTTTGGCACACTACATGTTCACAGTACTCTCTCATAACTCTTTTTATTTTTGTATTATCAGAGTAATATCCCCACTTTCATTTCTGATTTTAATAATTTGAGTCTTTTCTCTCTCTCATTTTCTCTGCTCTGATCTTTATGATTTCCTTCCTTCTGCTAGCTTTGGGCTTAATTCAATCTTCATTTTATAGTTAATCAAGCTGTAACAATGTTCTGCTGCTACTCATAAGGTTTTCACTGGCTAAATTTTTTAGAAGTAGATCGTCATTTCTAATAATCTCAGAAGCTGGACTACTTGAAGAAGAATGCAGCATCAAGATTGGAGGAAGACTCATTAACAACTTGTGATATGCAGATGACACAACCTTGCCTGGTGAAAGAGAAGACAACTTGAAGTACTTATGATGAAGATCAATGACTACAGCCTTCAGTATGGACTACAACTCAACATAAAGGGAACAAACATCCTCACAACTGGACCAATAAGCAACATCATGATAAACAGAGAAAATATTGAAGTTGTCAAGGTTTTAATTTTACTTGGATCCACAATCGATGTCCATGGAAGCAGCCGTCAAGAAATCAAATGACACGTTGCATTGGGCAAATCTGCTGTAAAAGACCTCTTTAAAGTGTTTAAAAGCAAAGATGTCATTTTGAGGACTAAGGTGTTCCTGACCCAAGCCATGGTATTTTCAATCACCTCATATGCATGTGAAAGCCGGACAATGAATGAGGAAGACTGAAGAAGAATTGATGACTTTGAATTATGGTGTTGGTGAAGAATATTGTATATACCATGGACTGCCAGAAGACCAAACAAACCTGTCTTGGAAGAAGTACAGCCAGAATGCTTCTTAGAAGTTTGCATGGCAAGACTTCATCTCATGTACTTTGGACATGTTATCAGGAGGGACTAGGCCCTGGAGAAGGACATCATGAGTCAGTGAAAAAGAGGAAGGCCCTCAACAAGATGAGTTGACACAGTGGCTGAAACAATGGGCTCAACCATAGCAACGATTGTGAGGATGGTGCAGGACTGGGCAATGTTTTGTTCTGTGATATGCAGATGACACAACATTGCTTGCTGAAAGTGAAGACTTGAAGAACTTACTGATGAAGATCAAAGACTACAGCCTTCAGTTGTACATAGGGTTGCTGTGAGTAGGAACTTACTCGATGGCAACTAACAACAACATACTGTAAAGTGAGGTGATTGATTTTGTATCTTTCTTCTTTTTTAATGTAGGTTTTTACAGTTATAATTTTTCCTCTTAGTACAGTTTTTGCTGCATTCATAAATTTTGCTATGTTGTATTTTTGTTTTCATTCATCCCAATGTATTTTCTGATTTGTCTTTTGATTTGTTCCTTGACTCTTCGGTTGTTTAGGAATGGTGTTGTTTAATTTCCATATATTTGTGAATTTTCTGACTTTCTCTCTTACTGATTTCTAATGTCATCTTATTACTACTGGAAAAAAAACTTTTTATGATTTTGATCTTTTTAAGTTTATTAAGACCTGCTTTGCCTAAGATAGTATCTATTCTGGAGAATTTTCCATGTGCACTTGAGAAGAATATGTATTCTGTTGCTGATGAGTGCAGTGTTCTGTGTGTGTCTTTTAAGTCTAATTGGGTATAATGTTATTCCATTTCTTCATTTAATTATTGATCGTCTGTCTGATTGTTCTATCATTGAAAGTGACGTATTGAAGTCTCCAACTATTACTGTGGAATTATTTTTTTCCTTCAATTCTGTTAATTTTTGCTTCATATATTTTGGGACTCTGTTGTTAGGTGTATAGTATTTATGATTGTTATATCTTCTTTCTGTTGGAACATTTTTAATCAACATACAATGTCCTTCTCATTTTTTTCATTTAAAAACTTATTTTTTCATATAATAATATAACCACTCTGGCTTTCGTTTGATCACTATTTGCATGGAACATCATTACACAACCTTTTATGTTCTACCTTTTTGTGTTCATCTAAAGTAAGTGTTTTGTAGACAACATATAGATGGATTATTATTTTTTTAATCCAATCTGACAATCTCTTCCTTTTAAAAAGAACTAATCTATTTACATTTAAAGTAATTACTGACTAAGGCGTGCCTGACCCAAGCCATAGTCTTTTCAATCACCTCATATGCATGTGAACTCTGGACAATGAAAAAAGAAGATAAAGAATTGATGCATTTGAATTGTGGTGTTGGCAAAGAATATTGAATATACCATAGACTGCCTAAAAAATGAACAAATCAGTCTTAAAAGAAATTAAATGAGAATGCGTCTTAGAAAGCGAGAATGGTAACACTTCATCTTGCTTACTTCAGATATATCATCAGGAAAAATAAATCTCTAGAAAAGGACATCATAGTTGCTAAAGTAGAGGGCCAGCCAAAATGACAGAAACCCTCAATGAGAAGGATTAACACAATAGGCACAACAATAGGCTCAAACATATCAAAAATCATGAAGATGGCATAGAACTGACCACTGTTTTGTTCTGTTAAACATAAGGTCTCCATGAGTCAGAACAGACCCAACAGTAACTAACAAAAACAACTGATAAAGAAGGATTTACTTCTGCTATTTAGCCATTTGTTTTCTATGCCACATACATTTTTGTTCCTCAATTCCTCCATCACTACCTTTGTTTGTGTTTAGTTGAATTTTTTTAGTGTTCTTTCCTTTTCTTTGTATTTTTTAGTTATATTCTTAACGATTACCTTGAGGATTACAATTAACATCTTATAACAACCTGGTTTGAGCAATACCAACTTAATTACATTGATAATTCCAAAAAAAAAAAAAAAAACCCTAAACTCATTGCTTTCAAATTGATTCTTACCCATAGTGACCCTATAGGTCAGAGCAGAATTGCCCCATAGGTTTTCCAAGGAGCGGCTGGGGGATTCAATCTGCCAACCTTTTGGTTAGCAGCCAAGCTCTTAACCACTGCACAACCAGGCCTCCACACTGTTAATTACATACACCCTGGTGGCACAGTGGTTAAGAGCTACAGCTGCTAATCAAAAGGTCAACAGTTTGAATCCACCAGCCACTCCTTGGGAAACCCTATGGGACAGTTTTATTCTGTCCTATACAGTCGCTATGAGTCGGAATTGACTTGACAACAATAGGTTTAAGGTGGATTTTTTAAATTACATACACTCTACCCTAACATCTTCATCTTTTCCCCTCTACATTATTTGTGTCACAAATTTCATTTTTATACACTGCATGAGCATTAACGTAGATTTATAATTGCTGTTTTACATATTTCTCTTTTAAATTATATATGAAAAAAAGGAGTTACAACTTAAAAGTTCAGTAATACTGATTTTTATGTTTATCTATGTAGCTACCTCTAGCAGTGTTTTTTATATCTTCTTATGGCTTCAAGTTAGTATCTAGTGTCTTATCATTTTAGCCTGAAGGACTCCCTTTAACACTTGTAAGATAGCTCTACAGGTACTGAACTTACTCATCTTTCATTTATCTGAGAATGGCTTAATTTCTCCTGCATGTTTTAAATTGTATTTTAGATGAAGGTTTACAGAGCAAATTTGTTTCTCTCCTTCATGTTTGAAGGACAGTTTTGTTGAATAGAATTCCTGGTTGACAGTTTATTTCTCCACTTTAAATGCATTGTCCGATTGCCTTCTGAACACCATGGTTTCTGATGACAAATCGGCTAGTAATCTTGATGAGAAATCAGCTATTAATCTAGTAAAGATCACTCATATGTGAAAATTCAATTCTCTTTAGCTGTTTTCAAGATTCTTTCTTGGTCTTTGGTTTTTGACAATTTAGCTGTAATGTGTCTCATGGATCTCTTTGAGTTATACTTCATGGAGTGTGTTGAGCTTCTTGGATTTCTGTATTCTTGTCTTTTGTCAGATTTGGGAAGTTTTGGCCATCATTTTTAAAACACTTTTTTGCCCATGTCTCTCTCTCTTCTCCTTCTGGGACTTCTATGATATGTATGTTGGTATGCTTAATGGTGTCCCACAAGTCTTTCAACCTCTGTTCATTTCCCTCCATTCTGTTTTCTTTCTGCTCCTCAGACTTGATAATTTCAATTGTTGTATCTTCATGTTCATGAGTCTTTTCTTCTGCCTGCTCTAATCTACTGTTAAACCCCCCTAGTATTTTTTTTAATTTTAGTTATCTACTTTTGAGCTCCAGAATTTGTTTTTTTTTTTATAATTTCTATCTCTTTACCAACATTCTCATTTTGTTCATACCTTATTTTGTTAATTTCCTTTAGTTCTTTGTCCTTCAGCTCATTGAGCATATCTAAGAAAGTAGATTTAATGTCTTCAAATAATTACTCTATTGTGTGGACTTCCTCAGTGATGGTTCCTTTCAAATTCTTTTTTTTTTTGCTATGAATGGTTTTTTGGTATGTTTTATAATTTCTTTGTTGAGAACTGGACATTCTGAGTATTAAAATGTACTAGCTATGGAAATCTGAGTCTCCTACTCCTTGGCGATTGCTGTTGTTACTTGAGGAAGACTGAACTCGTCAGTTTGTTTAGTGACTTTTCCAAACAGTTTTTGCCAAGGGTATATTCCAACTGTGTGTGGTCTCTGAAGTTTCTGTTTTGTTATCTCAGTGGCCTGTGGCCTGACAGATGTCACAAAAAAAAAAAAAACAAACAAAAAAAGAAGGTGCACTGGCTATTTAAATTGCTGTGCTGGAAGAAGCCACTGCTGTGAGAGGGCTGAAACCATCATGTACACCAATCCTGCAGGGCACCATCAGACCAACCCAAATATGCAACTCCAAATCCTTGAAAGACAAGGTTCGCACACCCACACTGGCACCAGTCACAAATTCCATGAACACCATCCCTGTCCCCAACACTGCAGCAGGGTTGAGAAATGGAAGTTGGTAGCTGGTTCCCACATGTGGCTTACTTATCAAAGATCAGTAGCCTCTCCCTTCAGCAGGCACTTCCCTTGTTGAGATAACGTGTCTGATCAGGTTCCAGAGTTTCAAAATGATTAAAATTACTCTTTCCAGTTTCAATTGTTGTTTTGGTAGAGGGACTGACCCCTAGAACTTCCTACTGCACCACGTGATGTGACCTCACTCCCTTCCTTTTTGTCTTACAACAAAATTTTGTTTTGTTTGGAGTGTCAACATTTCAATTTAAAATATTTAGTCCCCAGGTCCAGCTAGGGGAGACCACGTGATGCAGTTCTGTCCATGTACTATAAGAAGGAGTCTAACAGTTGAAGATTCTGGGAAAGCTACTATTTTCTTGAAAAACAAAAATCGGGAGCATAGTCAGCTGTAATCAGTTTTTTTACTCTTACTCCTTTCCTCTTTCCTTCCTGGACATTGACATGAGGCCTGGAGGAAGAACAATCACTTTGATGCCATGGGGACAAGTGTTAGTAGGAATCTAGAGGTCTGTGTGTCACTAGCATTGTGACTGCTTACCTATTCAGGGCTTTCCAGTAGAACTTTCTGCAATGTTGTGTGCAGTCCAGTACAGTAGCCACTAGCCACATGTGGCTATTGAGCACTTGAAGTGCAGATAGTTGTACTGAAAAATATATATATTTTTAAATTTAAGTAATTTTTAAAAAATTTAAGTGGCTACATGTGGCTAGTTGCCACCGTATTGGATAGCACAATTAGACCTATACTCTCGGGTGGTTAAACTATATAGGCAGGTGTCTGTAACAAGCAATGATTTAAATCCTAACTAAATACACTATGTTTCTACTGAGATTTTAAGTTCTCTCTCTATCTCTTTCTCACACACACACACATCTAGTCTGAAAACCTTTTCCTTAAGTCACTCTCCAATCATACCTCAATGAGATTTCTCAGATAACATTGTCTCTTTATAGTGAGACAAAGGATGGGGGCAAAAGAATGGAAACATTGAGTACTGAAAAGATACTGATTTTTCTACAGGAATGCTTCCATACCTTAGAGAGATCTGCCTCATTCCAAATATAATCAAGCTTCTCCATCTGCATTTCACAATGCAGGCAACCAAATAATGCAGAAGGGTGTGTGTTCCTGGCTGGTTCAGTTTTTTCTTCACAAAGAAAACTAGGCCTCTTCTTCCCCTGAAGGGATATATCACATCCTACATGTTGTGCTGCTCTGACTTCTCGCACTTCATATTCAGATACAGCACTTTTCCTGACATAGGGTTTGTTTTATATTGGGGCAGAAATGGATAATGAGTAGGCAGAAGGTCCTGACTAACGGTAAGTAATCCACATATGTTCAATTTCTTCTTGTTTTCAGGTCATTCTCACAGACCAGAAGAGGAACAGGAAGCACTGTGACAACCACTCGGGAGCAGGAGGAGAACTTTGGACAACTGAGAGGACTAGCTACTGCTGCCATCCTGTAAACAGAAAACACTGCATAAAAATATGTCTTTAAATATTATGAAAAGAGAACGATCTGTGTCTTAGAATCTCAATCATTCCCATAAATATAACTTTTATGAATACGTAGTATGAAGGGCATTGTTTTGGTGATCTCTTTCACCCTAGGCTACTAATGGTGGCACAGGCCAACAGTTTTTCTTAGAGAGAAATTGTCTGGCACGCTTTGTCAAAAAATGTCTTTGCATATTTATCAGATGGATCATTACTCTATTTCGTTTTTAAATATTAGAAAATTTAGAAGCTCCTCCTACTCAACTATCTTCTTAATGTGTACCTAATACTAAATGAAGCCATATTATTAAGTTGGAATGGTTTATTTTCAACCAGTTATATATATATATTCATTGTGTAAGAAGTAAGGAGCCCTGGTGATACAATGGTTAAGTGCTTGCCTGATAAGTGAAAGATCAGCAATTCAAACTCACCAGCAGGCCTGTGAGAGAAAAAAAACCTGGCTATCTGCTCCAGTAAAGTTTACAGCTTAGGAAACACTACGAGGCAGTACTACTCTGTCATATAGGGTCACTACGAGTCAGGAATCAACCTGATGACACACGACAAAAACAAATAGTATGTAAGAACTATGACAGCACAAAAACATTTTAAACATTAAAGAAAAAAATTAAGGTAGAAACTGTTGCAAACAGACACAGTTTGTGAGAGCATTATTTACCCAACAACTACAGTTATGGACCTAGCCATTCACTGCAAACTTAAAAAGACGAAGGAAAGCATACCACTTCCTGACATGTAAATCTAAATTACTTAATGTTATACTGAACTTTAAATTATACTGGAAAATTTAGTGTTTAGATATAATAACCCCAAGAAAAATGTCAAAACCTAAAAAAGAAATTTAGATAATTAAATAATTTGATCAAAATGCTTTCTTGTCTATAGAGTGAATAGCAGCTCACTTGTCATTATTAGCCACGTAATAAATGATGATAATGAAGTCCTATTGTGCACTTAGTATGTGGCAGACACTGTACTAACCACTTTATTTTTATTGCTCACTCCTCTTAATCAATTTTTATAAAACTGAATATAATCAAGGTAATATTTTATTAACTTAATGAAAGACTCACCCTATATCATAGTTCATCAAAAATATATCTTATATTAGTTTGTAACTATTATCTATGACATGCATAATAACCTCCCAGTAAGGCAATGAGTATACTAGAAAGAATTTTAAATTGTAAACCTATAAGATTAACATCCTTACATTCACTTTTGGTTCTACTACTAATTTATCAGACACATTGCTATGGGCAAGGCATGGAAACTACCCCTAACAATTTATCCTTTAAGTTTTGAGAAACTGTCTTAGGTAATTACAAAAAAATATTTGAGTGCTGAAGAAGCAGCCAAGTAGAAGATACTCTTGAACAGGAAGTCATTGATCCAAGAGAACGGTAACAGGATGGTATTAAGTGAGCCTCTTAAAGATAAGTGAAGTAAAGAAGGAATGGAAAATGATTCAGAAGTTTTCCAGACCATGTAGCTTTTATCTTGATGGTCAGGAAGAAACACATAGCAATCAATTAAGAGTGGATAGAAAGTACAGAGCAAAATAGTAAGAGAAGAAAAACTAGTTCAAATCATCTCATTATGTGCCTTAAAATTGCTTTACAGAGCTGGGTCCTATGAAGAGGAATAGATACAGAGAGAGCACAAAGCATGTGAGAAAGAAACAGGTGAAGCTTTCACATTGTGTTGCTTGAATTCATCTATTACAAGAACAGGAGTTCTCAGGGAGATGGATTGAAATGATGTACTACAAGTGGGTAACTCTTCATAGTTTGTGCGATAGTAGAAATCTTAAACAACTTTATAGCTTTCATCTCACGTTGGTGAGTAATACTCCTGAATGATTGACTCATCTGCCTCCACTGCTTTCTCCTCAAATTACCCAGGAAATTGCACTGGTGTCCTAGTCTGCGTAGCTCTGGATATGGAGGGTACCTATTCGTAATTTGCCACAGTTTGGGAGGAATTCCCTCCGCTGCACAAGACATATGCTACGTTCAGCCAGTGCTCATATCTGTTCTATACTTTACTGAGTGAAATAAACATAGCCACGTTGGAAAGTAGTTCATATGAGGCTTAAGTACAATCACACTCTTCAGTGACCTGAGAGAGACAGGGTTTGCACCCAAATTGTGAGCCTGTGTTCTTCAATTGCAGGTCATTACTACACCAGTTGTGATCAAGTTAATTCCAACTCATGGCAACCCCATGTGTATCAGACAAGAGCAGTGTTCTATAGGGTTTTTAACGGCTGATTTTTCCAGAAATAGATCAGCAGGGCTTTCTTCCAGGTGCCTCTGGGTGAACTTCAGCCTTCAACCTTTTAGTTAGCAGCTAAGTTAGTTAACAATCTGCATCACCCAGAGACTTCCTAGTTCTCTCTATATTATTAGCATTTGCCCTGGAGATTGTTACTGTCATGTGCCATCTATTCCTGCTCATAGGGTCCCTATAGGACAGAGTACACTGACCCATAGGGTTTCTTAGGCTGAAATCTTTACATGAGCAAATCACCCGGCTTTTTGTCCTTTTTTCTCCTGAGGACTAGCTGGTCAGTTCCAACTGCTGACCTTTTAGTAGCTGAGCTGACCTGCTCAGTGAATAGCCGAGCACTTAATGATTGTGCCACCAGGGCTCCCTTCCCTGGAGACTAGGCTCCCAATAACGTAACTTGGCCATGTGAGAACGTTTTCAAATGGGGAGTCCAATCCTGAGAAGTAAAAGCTACTGTAAGCTAGGGTGGTCATTCTGAGGTTAGCAAAAGAACTACCGTTTATTTCAAAATGTCCAGAGGAAAGATCCTACCTTTCAGAGTTGGAAGAATAGGCAAAATAAGAAGGATGAGATCATTCCTTTATCTTGCAGTACCACACCAGCTAATGACTACTAGACAGTGGAAATTTGGCTAGGACTTTGCTCAGTCAACTGTCCTCAAGCTGAAAATCTGAAAGGAGTGTTCTGGTAGCATCAAGGTGGACAGTGAGGAATTCCAAGGGGAAAATTCTCATCTTATCTGTGCTGAACAGCAAACTCAGAACACTCATTATCCAAGAATAAGAAAACTGGGGATGTTTTAAGGAGAGGAACTAGTACCACAAGAAGTCTAAGAAAATATTAGGCCACATTTACTATGTGCTGCTGCTAAAATATAATATAAAAACATGCTTTCTGAAAAAGAGGGGAAAAAGAGGAGGAGAAATAAAATGAAGACAGACCAACATGATGTTAACTACATAGAGTTTAGAGCTTGAAAGCCTGGATATAAGTCTGGGCTCTACCACAACACTTACCCTGGGGCTGACACCCTGAATTCAGACTTCTAGCTTCCTAAACTCTGAGAAAATAAACTTCTGTTAGTTAAGCCACCCATTTGTGGTATTTCTGCTATAGCTGCACTAGATAACTAAGACAGTTTACATTTATAGAATCATCAGATTCTTAATAGATAATAAAGGGAAACTAAAATCATGTTAAAATTTGCGAAGATAGTACAAAATGCCAAAGGAAAATTACAGGATAATATCTGTAAGTAGAGGTTTAAAAGCTCTAATAAGAACTGTCAAGAAAAGATCAATACATGACACAATATGCTGGTTAATTTTATGTGTTGGTTTGGCTAGGCTGTGATAGTCAGCTGTTTGGTCAAACACTAGTTGAGAAGTTGTTGTGAATGTATTTTGCAGATGTGCTTAACACTTCAATCAGTTGACTCTAAGTAAAGGAGATTACCTTGCATAATGTGAGTAGACCACATGCAATCAGTTGAAGACCTTAAGAGCAAAAACAAAGGCTTCCAGGACATAGAAATCTTGCCTGAGTATCCAGCTTGCCAGCCTGCTCTTTGGATTTTGGATTGATTGTCAACCCCCACAATCTCTTGAGTTAATTCCTTAAAATCAATCAACCAGTCAATCAATTGCTCTTTCTCTTTCTCTCTCTTCTTCTCTCTCTCAATATGTATCTACTGTTAGTTCCATTTCTCTGGAGAATCCTGGCTGATACACACAGGTACAAATTTGTAGCTATTTGGTACAAAATTAAATTATATTATAGTCTTACATCAGTTACTATAATAATCCCAGGCAGTTTGAAGAATTATATGTGATGCATATAACTACAAAGGGACTAGATGGAACTATAGGTGAGTGTGTGTGATAGTTAAGGTTATGTGTCAACTTGGCTAAACCATGATTCTCAGTGGTTTGGCAGATATTTTGTGATCTGAAGTGAACAACCAATCAGTTGAAAGGGGAGTTTCCTTGAGGGTGTTGCCTGAATCCCACATATACAGATGTTCTGGCAAAGCTCTCTCTCTCAATCTTGCACCCGATTCGATTCTTGGGATGCGAGCCAGCAACCTTCCACCTGACCTGTTGATTTTGGGTTTGTTAGCCCCTGCAACCATGTGAGTCAGGAGAAGCCTCCAGCCTGATGCCTGACCCATGGATTTGGGACTTGCCAGCCTCCACAACCAGGTCAGCTATTTCCTATAAATAATTCTCTCTCTTACATACTTATATATGTGTTTCACTGGTTTTGTTCCTCTAAAGAACCTAGCCTAAGACATTGTGTGTGTGTGATTTAGGGGAGGGAGATAATAAAGGTTTTCTAAGCACAAAATATAAGAAAGAAATCACAAAGGAAAAGAAAAATGAAGTTGAGTATATTATTATTAGATACAATTACCTATTTCAAAAATAACAAAACCACCATAAACAAAATTAAAAGCAAAAATTAACCAGGGGAAATATTATAACTTGTAAGAGTTAAAAAGAATGTTTTCAGGGACTTCCGGCAAAATGGTGTTCTAGGCAAAAGCATCATGCCGTCACTCCACAGCAAAGATCTGAAAAACTAAGCCAAACACAGAAAACAACAACCCTGAAACCCTAAAACATTAAATGAAGAGATAAAGAACTCAGCCAAGCACCAAATGGAGTGAGAAAACTAACAGAGAAGGGAGAGCGAGGAGAGATTCATGCAGAGGTCCCCTATCAGCTAACGCAGTGCAGATCCACCATCTTGGACTCCTATTGGAGACCAGCAAACAGGGGGTACAAGACAGCAGCTTCACAGAGCTTCCAGGGGGAGACAAAACAACCAGTAATTTGTGATATATGCTTTCCCACCCCCCACCCTTCTTCACTTCCACTTGGCCCCCTCTTCTTCACGTGGCCACAATCTCTTGTCCAGGAAGCACCGGCTGCTTGGATTCCACCCACCTGAATGGGCTGTCTCTCTGAGTGCCATTTGTTGGCTGGTGTTGCTTTTTTCCGCTTCTTTTGATTTCTTCCTTACCTCTCACCACCTCCCCCTAGTTTCACTCAAATACCTGGCTCCGTGCACCATCTTTGCTTCTTCCTGAGGGGCTGTGAGCTCCGTTCAAGTGCGGAGCTGCTTCCCGGTCTGGGCTGCCATGCTGGTGGGATCCCGGGGCTTTTGTTCGTTTGTTTGTTTTGAATTGTTTGTTTCTTTTCCTTTTCTTGAGTTGCGAGCCCTTTCTGCCCAGGCGGTGCTGCATGGCTTGGAACCTACCCCCTCTGCTTGCACAGATGTGCAGAGGGATCCCTGAGGACATTTCTGTTTTTGTTGTTTTTTTTTTTTTTTCCTGATCTTTTGGGGGCTTTTCTTGTTTTTTTTAAATTTGTTTTGTTTTCTTTTCCCTCTTTTCCCCTTTTTGTCTTTCTTCATTACTCAGTTACTCATCTCTCTATACCTTCCTTCTCTTTCTATTCTCTGAATACCTGGCATTGTATACCTCTATGCCTTCTAGCCAGGCTGTACTGCAACACCTGAGAACAACTTCCCCAGACCTCATAGCCACACCGGTGGGATCCCTGGGAACTTTGC
>NW_004444301.1:325016-360667 GCF_000243295.1 Trichechus manatus latirostris | reverse complement strand
CATCTAAGATACTCCACTGGTCTCATCCCTTCGGGAGCAAGGGAGAATGAAGAGAAAAGTATACAAGAAAAAGATTTGTCTGAAGGACTAATGGACCACAGCTACCAAAGCCTCCACCAGACCGAGTCTAGTACAGCTAGGTGGTGCCTGGCTACCACCACTGACTGTTCTGACCAGGATCACAACAGAGGGTTCTGGACAGAGCTGGAGAAGGATGTTGAACAAAATTCTAACTCACAAAAAAAAAAAACCCAGATTTACTTGCCTAAAGGAGACTGGAGAAACCCCGAGAGTATGGCCCCCAGACACCCTTTTAGCTCAGTGGTGGGGTCATTTCCGAGGTTCATCTTTCAGTCAGGGAGTGGACGGCCCCATAAAGCCAAGTGGGACTAGTGAGGTGCAGCAGTCCAGGGACAAGGGTCAGAAGGCAGAGGGGGATGGGACAGCTGGTGATAGGGAACCCAAGGTTGAGTAAGGATAGTGTTGATGTGTTGTGACGTTGTTAACCATTGTCATAGGGCAACATGTGTAGTAACTGTTAAATGAGAAAGTAATTTGTTCTGTAAGCCTTCATCTAAAGTGCGAATAGCAGCACAATTGGACGATCGTAGTCGATGTCACTGAACTGTGCATGTAAAAATTTTTGAAATGGTGTATCTTTGGCTATGTATATTTTCACCAAAAAAAAAAGGGTCGAGAGGGGAGAGGGCTGACATGTTCTGGTGTTGTTAACCAATGTCATAGAACAATATGTGTACTGCTGTTTCATGAGAAACTATTTGTTCTGTAAGCCTTCACCTGAAGTACAATAAAAAAAAAAATGATAAAAAAGATAATGTTTTAATATATGAAGAATTCCTAGAAGAAATACAAATGGATAATAAACATACAATAATTTTCAACCTCATCATTATGTTAATTTTTTAAATTGAAATAATAATATTCAATTTTACCTATAAAATTTGCCAAGATTAAAGAATGATAGTGTGAATGAATGGGCAATGTAATCAGATTCTTACTCATTTCTGCTGGAAGTAAGGCCCAGAACAATCTTTCTGGGAAGCAATTTCAGCTTACATATTAAAAAAAAAAAATCTTTTAAAATATTACGTATCCTATGACCTAGTGAGTTCTTTCCCACTAATCTATCTAGAGGCAATAAAAATTCTGACGAAGATGAATGTATAGATATATTCATTGTGGCATTACTTTTAATAGCAAGATCTTGGAAACAACATGCATGTTCAATGTTTGGAAAATGATTTAATACATATTGGCACATCCATCTGCTGTTGGGAGTCCAGGCTAGGCCTTGATTTAAATCCTGATTCTCTCCCTTTTCTGTGTCTATTTCCAAGTCATTTATCCTATCTCAGCTGTCCTTTGCTCAAAGTAAAATGGGATTAATAACACCTACCCCAGAGGATTTTTGTAAAGAGTAAATATGCTGTTACATTTAAAGTGCCTTACACATATGGAACATTGAAATGTCATGTTTAAGAGCAGACATTAAAATGATATTTGTGACAATCAAGTTATATGAATTTATATGTTCAAATACGTTCAAAGAAAATCTATACATCATATTTTGTATATTATTTTATATACTCTCTTCTGATCCTATTCTGGCAGCCTTGTGTAGAATGCTTTGTTGCTTCTCTACACCTGACATGAAATTGGAGCTGGATTCAGTAAGCTGAGCTCCATTGGGTGTATGCCTGGGAGTTGTCATCGCAAACAATGCCCTTTCCCAAATGTAGATAGAAACTTGTCCACAAAAGGCAGTTCTGGGGATATTACCCCTACCGAAGCTTTCAGAATCAAGAAACTGCTCTGTAAAATAGTTGGCAGTTTCTGAAAAGGTTGACAGTAGAGTAATCATATAACCCAGCATTTCCACTCTTAGGTATGTTGTTGTGGTTGTTAGGTGCAGTGGAGCCTGTTCTGACTCATGGCAACCCCATGTACAACAGAACGAAACACTGCCCTCTCCTGCGCCATCCTCACAATCATTGCTATGTTTGAGCCCATTGTTGCAGCCACTGTGTCAAGGTACTTCAGACAAAGTCTCTTCATCCTCGCTTCTAATGAGTTTTCTGGTTGTACTTCTTCCCAGACAGGCTTGTTCATTCTTCCACCAGTCCATGGTATATTCAGAATTCAAATGCATCCATTCTTCTTCCATCTACCTTACTCATTGTCTGGCTTTTGCATGCATATGAGGAGACTGAAAACATCATGGCTTGGGTTAGGCATACCTTAGTTATATAAACAAGAAAAATGAAAACATACATCCATTCAAAAATACACAGATGTAAATGGGAACATTATTCATAATAGCCAAAGAGTAGAAACAATTTAGATGTCCATCAATGGATGAATGGATAAACAGAGTGTGGTATGATCCATACAATGGAATATTATTCAGTCATAGAATGAAGTGAAGTGCTGACATGCTACACAATGGATGAATGTTGAAGCTTTACGGTAATGCTAATGTAGCCATAAAAGACCAGATATTGTATGATTCTATATATATGAAATGTCCACAATAGGCAAATCCATAGAGACAGAAAGTAGATTCATTTGTTGCACAGGTCTACAGTACAGGGAATGGAGGGAATTGGGGAAAGATTGCTAATGAGTGTAGTTTTTTTCTGAGGAGATGAAAATGTTCTGAAACTGATTGTGGTAATATTGTAAATCTTTGCAAAATATTAAAAATGATTAAATATTATACTTTAAATGGATTAACTGTAATTCATGTGAATTACATCTCAATAGAGCTGTTATAAGAAATGTTTGTTTTGACTTTCATTTATATCAAAGCCTACAAGGTGAACTATAACTAGAGGTATTTACAATAAGAATCATTTAAATTTTAAAGTTGGAAGGGACTGAAAGTCACCTGCTTCTCCCCAGATCACACATCAAAAACAACCAAACCTGTTGCCATTAAGCTGATTCCAACTCATAGTGACCCTATACAACTAGGTGATAAACCTGCTTTCTAGAACCTACGACTATTCCCTCCCACCTCAGCATTCATTTTGCATAGTTAGGAGTAACTTAGTTCCCACAACTTTGGTTCCTGTACATTTTAGGAAGAAGCGGCTTCCAGATCCCAACTACAACTGATAAAACCCGATATTGATGCAATCTAATTCTTTTAACTTGCTTCAACCCAGTTCATTGATGTCTCAACTCAACTGTCACCTGCTCAGGGGCATTCTCTGACTACCCAATAATATGGTGTAATATACTGTATATTTATTTGTGTATTATCCATCTCTTACCAGAATATAAACTCCACAGGGTAAGAACTTTTTTTTGGCAATCTGACCTAAGTCAATTTAGTCATGTACAACTTCTAAGCTTTTATTTTTATGTTTGTAGATTACAAGAGCTGCTAAAGAGGGCTTAGGTGGTGAGACCCTCCTTTACAGCCTCCCTTCCCCTCCAGTCTCACACCTAGATCAGAATGAAAGCTATCTGAACTAATTGTGTTACATATTAGACATTAGTAAATATACACTCATTTAACAAGCAGATATAAAATGTTCTACACAAATATTTATAAAGCCAAACCTCCCAGTTTTCTGTTTGTTTAGGAGTTCCAACCACACCTGGCCTGAAAGATAGATAAAATTCTGTTATACTCATGGTCATCACCCTGCCTGATTATGCCTGTAGGGTACAAGATACAGAACTTACTAGATTCTTATGCACCATTTGTGCAAAGGCAGGAATATTTTTGAAACATTTTAGTCAATGAATATTTCTGGACTATCATTAGTCTCTCCACCTTGAACCTAATTGTAACATCCGTAATAGTCAAGAGACATTCTTTTTTACTCATATAAAGCCAGTTTTGATGCCCAGTATGTCAATTCGAAAAACACCGGTTGATCAATATACAGATAACTGAAGTACATATGGTAGTCACCACTAGAGTATGGGCCTTCTGAAAGAATGGAGACTGACTACACCAGGCTGTGCATTCTTAGTTTATGGCAGCTAATGACCCTCGCTAATGGCCCTTAAACTAAACCCACAAAACCAGAAAACCTATTGTCATCGAGTCAATTCCTACTCATAGCAACCCTATAGGACAGAGAAGAACTGCCCCATAGAGTTTCCAAGGCTGTAATCTTTACAGAAGCTGACTGCCACGTCTTTTTCCTGAGGAGTGGGCTGGTGGGTTCAAACTGATGACTTTTTGGTAAACAGTGCACAGTAATATCACCTTCTCTAGGCTGAGATATTTTAATGTACGGTTCAGATAGAGGTATGTGTTGCTCAACATCTGTCCACAACCTCCAGCCACATATACATCAGTGGTCCCATAAGGATTTTTTATTTTTTTAAAGAACAGGCAGCTCTCCTTTAGTTCGTTATTTTCCCCTAATGGTTTTAATGGAGTGCTGGTGACATGGTGGTGAAGAACTCAGGCTGCTAACCAAAATGTTAACATCTCGAGTCCATCAGCTGCTCCTTGGAAACCCTATTGGGCTGTTCTACTCTGTCATATAGGGTCACTGTTTGATGTCAATGGGTTTCAAGGTTTTTTTGTTTTTGTTTTTTTTGGTTTGTAATGGTTTTAAAGACCCCAAACCCAGACTCTTGCAACATTGGACCACGTGTGGGTTACAGGTAGGTGAATCAGAGGACATGGTTCTAGGTGTGGGCTTGTCAGCTTTCCAGGGGGCACCTGCAGCAGGGGTTGGGCCTGGGCAGCTCCTGTGGCTCAGGTGGGGGAACAGTGCGTGGGGCTGGTTATCCTCCTCTCCTTCCTCGTTCACTTCCTCTCACTCTGCTTCCACCACTGCACTCTCAAATGCTGCAGGTGTCTGTTACTCCGGACTCCTGGAACAGGAGCAGGAGCAGGAGCAGCAGCAGGAGCAGCAGCAGCAGGAGCAGCAGGAACAGCAGGAGCAGCAGCATGAGTAGGAGCAGTGGTGGAGAGGACAACTGGAAGTGGGCTCCCATAAAATTTTAATATGGTGTTTGTGCAAACATCCATTCAAATCACATAAAGTTTTATTTCACAGACTGTATAATGAACATTAAGTGACACATACTTATATTTCAACAACTATCTTGGTCACTACTATTTGATCATTACCCGGAACTATGCCTTAGCACAATGTAGATGCTCAATAATTATTTGCTAAACAGTTTTCTCTGTAGTTATGTAAAAGTTCTTAAAATCGTCTATCGTGTATCTCATTTTAGGAGATTTACTTTCTCATGAGAGAACTGGGTTCATTCAGGCTTTTTCTGCTATAAAAATTATATGAATCACAGGTAGTCCCCTACTTACATGAATTCATTTGCTAATTTTTTAACCATCTACCAAGTGTCTCACACTGTAATGTAAATTGTTAAAAAAAAAAAAACTCAAAATAATGCAATCTAACCCCTAATCCTTATCCATGCTCATCCTGTAATAGTTATGCTACATTATCAGATACATTATAATACATTAAACTATATCAAGAGTAAGAATATCACCTAAAGGTGTAAAAGATCTAAATATGTTCCCGAGTCAAGTTTATTCTCATTTGTGAGTGTTGTTTTTTCCTTTGTATTTTTGTATTCTTTTGGGCGTACTGACAAAAGGATTTTTTCACTAAGTTTCAAGTAGAATTTCAATTGAAAAATAATTCATTGCTTTTGTCTTCTTTATATTATATGAAAATATTGCCTGTTTACTATAGTTTTGACTAAGAATTATTATCTCAGTCATAAAGGAAACTTTTGTCACGATGTTCAGCTATTAGTCAAGTGATTGACTGTTTGCCACAAGTTGGCCAAAATACAGTTTTGACCAGTAGAATGCAGGAGGATGCCCGAGGCTTTTTTTCGTGAATAAAATGTCAAAGGCTCTTAAAAAGAAGATGTTTGCCTTTGACCTTCCCCTTTCTCCTTCCCCCGTCTAGAATGTGGAAACGATGATCAGAAATACAGCAGCCTTCTTAAGGCCATGAGGGAGAAAGGTTTATGTTAAGGATGTAAAAAGAAGGATGGTAGAAGAAGCCCAGTTCCCTGATGACATCCTTGGGCAACTTTGCCATCCCTGTACCATCTACATCCAAATTTTTGGTAATGAAGAAAATTAGCTGCCTCTTTATCCTAACAGACCAAATATATGATAAAAGTAGAATTTCTCTAGAGTCTTTTTTATTTGTCAAGAAGAGACAGTTGAAATGATTGAAAAAGTATTTTAAAGACGAGACAGAATCCTTTCTTTTCTTTTTATCAAAGAAAATGTGTTAAGGTGAAGGTTGTTATGATTTTATCTTTAGATGTGTGCAAGATGGAATTTTGCTGTTGAATAAAATTTGGTTTCTATGTCACCATTTGGTAATACACCCTGCATATTTTAAATAATTTTTTGTTAAATATGTATTAAAAATAAATCAGAGGTGTAATTTGAGAGTTATTCTGTAAGTTATGCCAAAGGTGTTGATAAAAAGATGACTTCCCATTGCTTTTTCAAATGCATAAGAGTTTAAGTGCCCTCATATGGGTATAGCTTTTACTTAAACGTTTATCATATAGGTTCCTTTATCCAAGGAAAATCAAATGCATAGTTTCACGGGAACTTAAAATGAGAAGGGTGGAATTTAAACATTTTTTATTAAAAATATCAATTTCTATCCCTTTAATTCATCTCAGGGTTTGTGTACACATCATTTCTCTGTGTTTCAGTGTAAAAACAATCATTGAGAACATGGAAAATGAAATTAAAAACTATTGAAAGATACAAGCTTTTATATCAAAATAACATTTTGCAAATATTAACCCAAATGCATTTTAATTTCCCCTCTAAATCATGTTTGATTTCCTGTATCCCACATCTAGAGCCAAGGCAGGAGGTTGATAGCCCCAGGGAAGGAAAAAGTAGGACCTTCCTACACAGCCTGGTCCTCAAACATTAGTCCAATTGGACTTGGACTTGAAGACACTGGACTTGAAGACCAGGCTGTATAGAAAGAGAGGAAATGACTAGACTGTTTCAGCTCCCATTTAATCTTTTGAGAGACAATAATGAAGGTAAGAAGACAAACAAAATCTTGCTGAAGATAATTCAAAAATGATTGCAGCAGTACATCAACAGGGAACTGCCAAAATTTCAAGCCAGATTCAGAAGATGACATGGAACGAAGGATATCATTGCTGATGTCAGATGGATCTGGGCTGAAAACCGAGAATACCAGAAAGATATTTGCCTTTGTTTTATTGACTATGAAAAGGCATGCAGCTGTGTGGAACCTCCAAATTATGGATAACACTCTGAAGAAAGGGAATTCCAGAAGAGTTACTTGTGCTCATGAGGAACCTGTACATAAACTACGAGGCAGTCATTCGAACAGAACAAGTGGATATTGCGTGGTTTAAAGTCAGGAAATGTGTGCATCAGGGTTGTATCATTTCACCATACTTATTCAATCTGTATGCTAAGCATATAATCCTAGAAGATGGACTATATGAAGAAGAATGTAGCATCAGGATTGAAGGAAGACTGATTAACAACCTTTGTTATGCAGATGGAACAACCTTGCTTGCTGACAGCAAAGAAGACTTGAAGCATTACTGATGAAGAATCAAAGACTGCAGCCTTCAATATGGATTATATCTCAACATAAAGAAAACAAAAGTCCTTACAAACTGGACCAATAAGCAACATCATGATAAAAGGAGAAAATATTGAAATTGTCAAGGATTTTACTTTACTTGGATCCACACTCAACACCCACAGAAGCAGCAGTCAAGAAATCAAAGAATGTACTGCATTGGGCAAATCTGCTGCAAAAGACCTTTTTTATAGTGTTAAGAAGCAAAGATGTCACTCTGAGGACTGGAGTGCATTCGACCCAAGCTATGGTATTCTCGATTGCCTCATATGCATGTGAAAACTGGACAATAAATGAGAAAGACTGAAGAACTGATGCATTTGAATTATGGTGTTGGTGAAGAGTATTGAATATACTATGGACTGCCAGAAGAAAGAACAAATTTGTCTTGGAAGAAGTACAGCCACAATACCCTTAGAAACTAGAATGGTGAGACTTAATCTCACTTACTTTGGAGGGACCAGTCCCTGGAGAAGGACATCATATTTGGTAAAGCAGAGGTTTGCGAAAAAGAGGAAGACCCTCAGCAAGATGGATTAACACAGTGGCTGTAACAATGGGCTCAAACATAGCAATAGCAATGATTGTGAGGATGGTGCAGAACCAGGTAAGTGTTTTGTTCTGTTGTATGTAGGGTTGCTATGAGTCAGAATTGACTGAAATGGCACCTAACAACAACAACAGTGAAGGTACAGCCAATATCATAGAGAAAATATTACTTCCTCCTGTGACAGCTAGACCTTGTGGCTTTTCGTTCTAGAGTAGAATGATGTTAGGACATAGAAGATGGGGAAAAGTCAGCCCCTCTCTGTCCTGTGGGATTTGGGGAGTAGGAGAGAGGGAAAGAAGGGAAATTAGTGAAACTTGTATTTTGACTTTTCCTCTCTATGCTTTGTCATGGAAGGAACAAGGGGAAGAGAAGAGTCAAATAAATGAGGCAGAGAGGACAGTCTGCCTACTTCCTGTTGGGATTTTGGAATGAAACAACTCAGAGTTCTAAGTAGAGATATCTTTTCCTGCTTAGTCTGGGGTACCCATATCAGGCTAAGTGGTTGTATAATATAACTATGCAATGAAGCTAGGATTTAACTCCTCAAAGTTGTTGCATGAATTGAGGTGGGGGACCTGGAAGGTAGCTGAGGGTGCTGGATACTGAGCTTTCCTAGAGTGGGGTGGGGGGTGGGGAGTGTCACTTAGGCAGGTGAACAACGCAAGTGGGGAATCACAAAAAGAGCTGAGATGAGACTGAGTCTGCAGTGAGTACCACTGTGCTTTGACCAAACTGGAAGTAAACAGATTATGAGTTTCAGTGGCCACTGATTTCAGCCATGAATGTCAAATACGGCAAACTGTAAGCAAATAGAGAGAGATGTCACATTCGAGATCAAAATATCCAGGGAATTGTTTTATAAGCCCCCAACTCTTCCCTCCACCACAAGGTCATGCAAGCCATGCATCCATTATAAACCCACACATCATCTTCGGAAGAGACCTGTATTAGTTTCCTAGGGCTTCTGTGACAAAATACCACAAACTGGGTGGCTTATAAGAACAGAAATTTATTGTCTCCCAGTTCTGGAGGCTAAGAGCCCGAATTCAGTACATTGGCAGACACATACTCTCTCTGTCAGATGTAGGGAAATATCCTTCCTTGTCTCTCCCAGGTTTTGGTAGCCCCAGGTGTTAACTTGGCATCTTTGACTTGTAGATGCATCTTCACATGGCCGTCTTCTTCCTGTGTGTATCTCTGTGCCTCTTCTCTTTTATACGGACAGCACTTAGATTGGTTTAGGACCCACCCTACTCCAGTATGACCTCATGTTAATTACACTGATAACATCTTCAAACACTATTTCCAAAGTCATTTTCACAGATACTGGGGGTTAAGGACTTCAGCAAAATTTTTAGGAGATATCATTCAATGAATGATGAGGCCTGAAAAGAGGAGCATCCAGGTTTTGAGGGCCTGAACTTTTACAATATGAAGAGGGTGGGTCATTAGGAACAAACATAGAATTAAAAATTCAAAATTAGGTATGAAATTGAATATTTATATAAAATGAAAAAAATAAATCACAACAAATTATAAATACTAAAAAGTTGACTAATAGTGCAAACTTTTTCTTCCAGGTTACATTTTTTTTTGCTTCCCCTAGCATAATGCCTTACCACTGAATTTTGATATGATCAAAACTTTAGAAACCAATGTACACAATTATTAAAATAAAAATGAAAGAATATACAAAAGCAACTCAAGTGTATTTTTACATTGCAGCCACATTGTATTGAGCAAGACAACTGTGTGATCAAATTGCTCTTACACTAAAATAATTGATATATTAATAAAAATGTACATGGGCTATTTTAATGAATACTTGTTTCTTCAGGCCATTGCACTGCATGAGTGCCAATTTTTTGTGTCATGTCATGTGAAACCATAGACTTTTTTGGTTATAAGATTCATCGTATACACCAAGGATCAAATAGGTTGGGAAGCATAAAACATGCAAGTTTACTCATAGACTTACTCTCATAAGTACTGCTACAGATTTGTGTTCCACAAATACAGGAATTGTAATCAATTCTACTTTGAGCCATATCGTCGTACATATAAGAGAAAGAGAGAGACAGAGAGAAAGCGAGAGAGAGAGAGAACACCTGTACAAATTTACACATGATGATTGGGAGAATGTTTCCACGCGTTCACTTTTGGCTCCGTATGTTTTAGACCTTTTTTTCCCCCTCTATCACTATCTTCATAATTCTGGTCTCTGATGCCATAAATGTGCTCATATTGTAGTAAATCCTCTTGCTCTGTATGCTCATGTCATGAAGTAAGTTGAGTTGTCACAGTGGGTAATAGAAGACCTGTGAAGCCATTCCTACACCAGATAGTTAGCAATCACATAATTATACATGGGAGTAAGGGTGATTCTCAAAAATACATCATACTTAACCCAAACTAAATATAGTCCTAATTCTTCAAAACATCAGCAGCCACTCTTCTTTCACCCAACATGAGAGAAAGTGTAATGAAAGTATTGTTGGAATGGAAAAATACAGTAGTCTTAGTTAATTACAATACATATATTACTCTTAACAAATTTTACTTAAAAAAATAGACTGTGGAGAAAGATTGTTGGTTTATGTGTATTATATCAAGAAAGACCATAGAATTTATTAACCTGTGAAAATAAAAGGGGGCATCTTATTCATTAAGCCAGAATGGCAGGCATAAACTCAGACTTCCCTTAGAAACTATAATGGAGAGTCAACTTTTATCATTTCTATTTAAGTGAAAGCTTTTGAAGCACATGGAATTGAGCTTTGATTTCTTTTCCTTTATGGAACTCATAGGGTGGCTATGAGTCAGAACTGACTCAAAGGCACCTAACAGCAGCAACAATGGTACTTAATAACGTTCATTGAAATCAAAATAAAGTAGCTTAATAATACTTGTTTAATTATTGTTTTATTTGTTAATTTTGGAAATTTATCTTTACTTGAATTGTAAATAGTCATCTTTCTGGTTTATGGGCAGACAACTTATGCCATAGATGCAGTTCATACAAATAAATATTTCATAGACTTTATAAATGAATAGAAATTGCTATGCTGGGCTCAATAAATGCACATATATGCTCACATATAGAAGATGTGTAGACACGCATCACTATGAACAATGGTCACTTTGAAACCTGGAACAAATATTTATTTTTTTTAATTCGATGAGCCACATGCCAAATTTGAAATAGCTGAACCTCAAAAAGAACTAAACCAACAAAATCCCTTAGACTAAGGAAGGCTGAGATAGATAGGAGTGGTTTACCACATTTTAGGAGGTTTTGATTATTAATTTTAATATCTATTTCATTCATAATTTTTATTTATATAGTTATTTTAAAATGTATTTTATATGTTATATCCCTAAAATATTATATAAAAGAAATTTTAGATTGTAAAAGTCTCATTTTGAATACATTTTTCCATTACTTGGGGTTCAGCTTAGGTTTTTTATAAGATTATGATACAAAGTCCTGGGTCCATTAAATGGTATTTTTAGTAGATTTTTAACATTTAACATTTAACATTTTAACTCATTCAATAAATATTGATGTTCTTATTTCTGCCCTCAAGTCTGTTCAGACTCAAGTGACTCTAGGTACAACAGAACAAAATACTACCCAGTCCTGCATCATCCTCACAATTGTTGTTAAGCTTCAAACCACAGTTGCAGCCACTGTGTCAACCCATCTTGTTGAGGGTCTTCCTCTTTTTCGCTGACCCTATACTTTACCAAGCATGATGTCTTCTCCAGGGATGAGTCCTTCCTAATAACATGTCCAAAGTTCCTGAGGCGAAGTTTAGCCATCCTTGCTTCAAAGGAGCATTCTGGCTGTACTTCTTCCAAGACAGATTTGTTTGTTCTTCAGGCACTTCAGGGTATATTCAATATTCTTCACCAACACCATAATTCAAACGCATCTACTCTTCTTTGGCCTTTCTTATTCATTGTCCAGCTTTTGCATGCATATGAGGAAATTAAAAATTCCATGGCTTGGGTGAGGCACACCTTAGTCCTCAAGGTGATGTCTTTGCTTTTCAGCACTTTAAAGAGGTCTTTTGCAGCAGATTTGTCCAGTGCAACCCATCCTTTGATTTCCTGACCCCAGTTCACACGCGCTTTGATTGTGGATCCAAGTAAAATGAAACCCTTGATAACTTCAATCTTCTCTGTTTACTGTGATCTTGTTTATTAGTCCAATTTTTTGTGAGGATTTTGGTTTTCTTTATGTTGAGCTGTAATCCATACCGAAGGTTGTAGTCTTTGATCTTCATCAGTAAGTGCTTCAAGTCCTCCTCACTTTCACCAAGCAAGGTTGTGTCATCTCCATATCACAGTTGTTAATGAGTCTTCCTTCAATCTTGATGCCACATTTTTCTTCACATAGTCCAGCTTTTCAGATTGTTTGCTCAGCATACAGATTGAATAAATATGGTGAAAGGGTACAACCCTGTCGCACACTTTTCCTGACTTTAAAACATTCAGTATCCGCTTGTTCTTTTTAAATAACTACCTCTTGGTCTATGCACAGGTTCCTCATAAGCATAATTAAGTGTTCTGGAACCCCTTTTCTCACAATGTTGTTCATAATTTGTCATGATCCACACAGTCAAATGTCTTTGCAGAGTCAATAAAACACAGGTAAACATCTTTCTGGTATTCTTTGCTTTCAGCTAAGATTTATCTGACATCAGCAATGATATCCCTGGTTCCACGTCCTCTTCTGAATCCAGCTTGAACTCTGGCAGCTCCCTGTTGATGTACTGCTGCAACTACTTTTGAATGATCATCAGCAAAATTTAGTTGCATTTGATATTAATGATATTATTCCACAATTTCCACATTCAATTGGATCACCTTTCTTTGGAATGGGCACAAATATGGATCTCTTCTAGTAAGTTGGCTGTCTTTCAAATTTCTTGACATAGACAAGTGAGCTCCTCCAGCACTGCATCCATTTGTTGAAACTTCTCAATTGATATTCTGTCAATTTCTGGAGTCTTTTTTTCACCAATGCCTTCAGTGCAGCTTGGACTTCTTCCTTCAGTACCATCAGTTCTTGATCATATGCTACCTCCTGAAATGGTTGCATGTGGACCAATTCTTTTTGGTACAGTGACTCTGTGTATTCTTTCCATTTTCTTTTGACGCTTCCTATGTCGTTCAGTATTTCTCCATATTCAATACTAAATCCTTCAACATTACAACTTGAGGCTTGAATTTTTCTTCACTTCTTTCAGCTTGAGAAATACTGAGCATGTTCTTCCCTTTTGGTTTTCTAACTCCAGGTCTTTACACATTTCATTATAATATTTTACTTTGTCTTCTCTTTGAAATCTTCTGTTCAGCTCTTTTACTTCACTTTTTTTCCTTTCACTTTAGCTAGTCTACGTACAAGAGCAAGTTTCAGAGTCTCTTCTGACATCCATTTTGGTCTTTTTTTTCTTTCCTGTCTTTTTAATAATCTTTTGCTTTCTTCGTGTTTGATGTCATTTCACAACTCATTTGGTCTTTGGTCATTAGTGTTCAGTGCATCAAATCTATTCTTGAGATGATCTCTAAATTTAGGTGGATATACTGAAGGTAGTACTTTGGCTCTTGTGGACTTGCTCTAATTCTCGTCAACTTCAAATTGAGCTTTCATATGAGCAACTGATGTTCTGTTCCACAATCAGCCTCTGGCCTTGTTTTGACTGATGATACTGAGCTTTTCCATCATCTCCACAGATGTAGTCAATTTGATTCCTGTATATTCCTTCCAGTGAGGTACACATATAGAGTCACTGTTTATGTTGTTGAAAAAAGGTATTTGAAATGAAGAAGTTGTTGGTCTTGCAAAATTCTGTCATGAGATCTCCCACATCATTTTTATCACCAAGGCCATATTTTCCAGCTACAGAATCTTCTTCTTTGTTTCTAACTTTTGCATTCTAATCACCAGCAATTATCAATGTATTTTGATTGCATGTTTGATCAATTTCAGGCTGCAGAAGTTGGTAAAAATCTTTAGTTCCCTCATCTTTGGCATTAATGGTTGGTGAGTAAATTTGAATAATAGTTGTAATAACTGGTCTTCCTTGTAGGCTTATGGATATTATCCTATCACTGACAGCGTTGTACTTTAAGATAGATCTTGAAAGGTTCTTTTTGATGATGAATACCAATGGCATTTGTCTTCAATTTGTCATTCCTGGCATATTAGATCGTATGATCTATCCAGTTCAAAATAGCCAATATCAGTTCATTTCAGCTCACTAATGCCTAGGATATAGATCTTTATGCAGTCCATTTCATTTTTGAAGACTTTCAATTTTCTTAGATTCATACTTCATACTTTCTATGTTCCGATTATTAAAGGATGTTTGCAGCTGTTTCTTCTCATTTTGAGTCTTGCCACCTCAGCAAATGAAGGTTCCAAATGTTTGACTCAAGTCATTAAGGTCAACTCTACTTTGAGGAGGCAGCTCTTTGCCAGTCGTCTTTTGAGTGCCTTCCAATTTGAGGGACTTCTCTTCCAGTACTATAACAGACAATGTTCTGCTGCTACTCATAAAGTTTTCACTGACCAATTATTTTCAGAAGTACACTGCCAGGTCCTTCTTCCTAGTCTGTCTTCGTCTGGAAGCTCTGCAGAAACCTTCCCACTATGGATGATCCTCCTGGTATTTGAAATCCTAGTGGCATAGCTTCCAGCAACACAGCAAAACGCAAGCCACCACAGTACAACAAACTGACAGACGTGTGTGTATTGGTAGTTTATTTTAATTCGTGAAAGGTAGATCATTCAATGTGCTATAACCCAGAGACAAAACAGTGAAAATGATGCATTTAATCAGAATGGAACACCATCTTAATTAACTTTAAAAAAATTTTAAATTGAATTTTGTTTTCTATTTTGGGATGTGAAATTTATAAACAGAGATGTATTTTTCTAAATACAGTGGAGGCACATTAAGCATATACGAATTTCTACCTCTGCATAATAAAAAAATGCAAATATGAAGAAACATTCAAATTTTTTTTTGCCATTAGTAGAGTAGTATGTAAATTGGTATGCTGGCTTCTGAAAACAAACTTCATTATAGCTGGAATGAAGTTATCCTGTATTATTTTTGTTGTTGTGTGCCATAGAGAAAATTCTCACTCATAGAAACACTATAGGACAGAGTAGAATTGACCCATACAGTTTCCTAGGCCGTAATCCTTATGGGAGCGGATCACTAGGTCTTTCTCCAGCAGAGCTGCTGGTGAGTTTGACCAGCCAACCTTTCAGATAGCAGCCAAGTGTTTTAACTATTGTGCCACCAAGCTCCTTTCCTATATTATAAAACCAAAAAATCAAACCCTCTGCGTTCTAGTTGATTCTTACTCATAGAGACCTTAAAGAACAGAGTAGAACTGCCCCATATGGTTTGCAAGGTTGTAATCTTCATGGAAGCAGACTGCTACATCTTTCTTCCTTGGAGTGCCTGGTGGGTTTGAACCACCAGGCTTTGTGTTAGCAGCCTAGTGCTTAACCACTGCACCACCAAGGCTCCTTTATTATAGTTGACCTTAAAAGGTCAGATTGTATTCAATTTTTTTTCAAAGGTTTAAAAATTCAGTTCACTTTCTTTGGTCAAAAATATTACTCCAGTTGTTTTCATATTGAATAACATCCTGTAGGTCATATGATTAACATTGGTATATATTCTTAGAATTAGGTCCATATAAACAAAGATACAGTTAATGTACAAGTTAAGGATACCTGTTGACATAATTGTTGAGCACTTGACTGCTAACTGAAAGTCAGAGGTTCATACCCACCAGCCTCTCTGGGAGAGAAAAGACCTGGCCATCTGCTCCTGTAAAGATTTCAGCCTATGAAACCCTATAAGGTCATGTGCAGCACACAACCACAACAACAACAACGTATAAGTTATCATAGTTAATAGATACATATTCTTAGAAATAGGCCCATATAGACAAAAATATATCATAATTAATGTATAAGTCCCAGCAGGAAAGAGATGGCAAATTCAAAGTAGGATAAATAGAGGAGGGTTTAGTAAAGAGACTATTAAAAAGTTAGTATTCTCTGAGTATGGCAAATGGTCAAATGCTCAACTACCAGCTGAAAGGTAAGCAGTTTGAATCTACCCAGAGGCACACATGGGGTTGCCATGAGTCTAAATTGACTCAACGGCAACCAACAACAACTACAATAACCAAAAACTTAGGAGAGCTAAAACCTTTGGTTCAGGAACCCCATAGAGAAAGGCCTGGTGCAATAAATACCCAATGTTTCTATCAACCATCCCTCTAATCATTTGCCGGGTATATTTTTGGCCCAACTCAACTGGAAATTAGAAGACAAGAGAGTCTACTGAGGTCGTCCATACGAATCCTCTTCCTGGGAAGGAAAGAAGGTGAAGAGCAGATCTAGAGAGACAAATAGAAGATATATGGCACAGCTCATCCTTTTGTCTCTCAGCATTCAGGAGTGTTCTGAATACAAGAGGAATATAAAATCCCACAGGATGTCAAGTGAATCATACTTTCATCCGCAACCTAAAACATTACCACAACCAGTGTTCTTATAAAGCTGTTGTTGTTGTTAAGTGCCATCGAGTCATTCCAACTCACAGCGACCCTATGTACAACAGAAGGAAACACTGCCTGTTGCTGTGCCATCCTCACAATTGTTATGCTTGAGCCCATTGTTGCAGCCACTGTGTAAAAGCATCTTTTTTGCTGATCCTCTACTTTACCAAGCATGATGTCCTTCTCCAGGGACTGGTCCCTCCTGATAACATGTCCGAAGTATGTGAGACAAGTCTCACAATCCTTGCTTCTAAGGAGCATTCTGGCTGTACTTATACCAAGACAGATTTGCTCGTTCTTCTGGCAGTCAATGGCATATTCAATAATCTTCACCAACACCATAATCCAAATGCATCAATTCTTCTTAAGTCTTTCTCATTGATTGTCCAGCTTTCACATGCATATGAGGTGATTGAAAACACTATGGCTTGGGTCTGGTGCACCTTAGTCCTAAAAGTAACGTTGTTGTTTTTTAACACTTTAAAGAGGTCTTTTGCAGCAGATTTGCCCAATGCAATGCATCATTTGATTTCTTAACTGCTGCTTTCATGGGCATTGATTGTGGATCCAAGTAAAATGAAATCCTTGGCAATTTCAATCTTTTCTCCGTTTATCATGATGTTGTTTATTGGTCTAGTTGTGAGGATTTTGTTTTCTTTTTGTTGAGGTGTAATCCATGCAGAAGGCTGTAGTCTTTGATCTTCATCAGTAAGTGCCTCAAGTCCTCTTTGATTTCACCAAACAAGGTTGTGTCATCTGCATATCTCAGGTTGTTAATGAGTCTTTCTCCAGTCCTGATGCTGCATTCTTCTTCATATAGTCCAGCTTCTCGGATTGTTTGCTCAATGTACAGATTGAATACGTATGGTGAAAGGATACAATCCTGATGCACACCTTTCCTCACTTTAAACTACACAACATCCCCTTGTTCTGTTTGAATGACTGCCTCTTGGTCTATGTATAGGTTCTGCATGAGCACAAGTAAGTGTCTGGAATTCCCATTCTTTGTAATGTTATCTATAATTTGTTATGATCCACACAATAATACTGCATAGGCAATAAAACACAAGCAAACATCTTTCTGGTATTCTCTGCTTTCTTCCAAGAACCATCTGACATCAGCAATGATATCCCTTGTTCCATGTCCTCTTCTGAATCCAGCTTGAATTTCTGGCAGTTCCCTGTGGATGTACTGCTGCAGCCACTTTTGAATGATCTTCAGCAAAATCTTACTTGCGTGTGATATTAATGATATTGTTTGATAATTTCTGCATTCTTATAAGGCAGTGGGGGAAATAGTGAGGAAGGTGCCAGAGCAGAGTAAAATAACATAAAACATAGTTGCTAAGTCTCCACTTCTGTAGCTGGTCAAAAGACCTAAATTGGTAATTATAGCTGCCTCAATCCACAGTGCATTCCATATTTGCCTTACCGTCTGCCAGCAAATATTCTGACGAATTTTTTTTACTGTGGTAATACAAACCTTCTTTCCTACTGATATTTGAGCCTTTAATATGTCAGTTTTCCACTGATCATGGCTATTAACAAGTAATAAGAGGCGGTCCAGTCCATTGAATCCCTTGGATTGTCTGTTGCTCAAATATCTCCCTGGTATTTCATAACAAGGGGATTAACAACCTCAGTAAATTCTCTTCTGCTTGGTTTAGAGACATGAGAATGCCAAAATGGCCAGAAGGAGTGGGTTTAGCCTCCAATTCATGGAAACATGACTGTAGTTTTAGAGGAAACATTCCTCTTTAGGGCACTAGGATTCCCGATACTTACTTTAAGGTTGCAGTGACAAGAAAGAAAATTCCTTAAAATGTTGATATGTGTAATAATGAGAGATGCCAACTCCACCTTCAGTCCTTGGTTCTCAGATCTGTGCATGCTAAACATCAACTGCTGGTTTAAGATACCTATCACATCATGTACGTTTCACTTTTCTCCATTTCCTCCCCAAAAATGAGGTCCTTAATTTTATGAGCATGCAGTACTTGAATCTCATTAGACCACTTCTGTTACCAGTTACTCCATGCGTTAGCAACAGTGGCAATATGGCTGCCAATGGCAGATTCTTGGGAATGAAAAAATCTTAGATATTAGGGTGGTATTTTATTTAATACATTAAATTAAATAGTTAAGTTCTTGACTGCTAACTTAAAGGTTGGCGGTTTGAACCCCCCACCACTCTGTGAGAGAAAGATGTGGCAGTCTGCTTCTGTAAAGATTACAACCTTGGAAAACCTATGGAGCAGTTTTACTCTGTCCTATAGGGTTGCTTTGAGTTGGAATTGACTCCATGGCAATGTTTTTTTTTTCATTCAAAGAGAGAGTGATTAGAGTCCTTAAAAGTGGAAGAAATAGTCAGAGAGGAAAGAATTAGAGAGATGGCAACGTAAATGATGCTATTAGCCAAAGAATGGTAACCTCTAGAAGCTGGAAAAGGCAAAGGAATTCATTCTCCTCTAGAGGCTTCAGAGGGAATGCAGCACTGCTGACACCTTAATTTTAGCCTAATGGGACCTCTTTCAGACTTCTTACCTCCAGAACTGTAAGAAAATAAATTTGTGTTGTTTTAAACCACTAAGTCTTTGGTAATTTGTTACAGCAATCAACAGGAAACTAATACAGGATGCTTTCTGTGAACATCCTCTTTTAGGATCAAGACATCTAACTGCAGAATCCAGAATTGGGGAGGCATGAAGCACAATCTTTCCCAGTGTGTTTTTAGGAGTGAGTTTAAGTTGTGTCACTCTTGCTTCTTGCTTCCATTCGTTATGGATTGTATTGTGTCCTCCAAATATTGTGTTGAATTTCTGGCTCTTGTACCTGTGGATGTGATCATGTCTGGAAATAGGGCTTTTGTTTTGTTATGTTAATGAGGTAGTACTGGTGTAAGGTGGATCCTAAACCTAATCACTTCTGAGTTATAAAAAGAGCAGAATAGACACACATACATACACAGAGGGGAAGTCAGACACTATGTGAGGATCATCTACAAGCGAAGGAACCAAGGAATGCCTGGAGCAAACAGCAAAGAAGTCAGTATGGCTGATATCCTGTTATGGACTTTTAGCCTCCAGAACTATGAGAAAATAAATTCTACTTCTTTAAAAGCACCCACTTTTGGTATTTGGTACAGCAGCCCTAAGTAGCTAAGACACACTGCATGTATGCTTTCTATTTGGGACACGATGCTATATACAGAATCTCTGCTGTAATAAATATACTGTGTTCTAAAGCATAGTTCTCTATATTTAGGGTGTTTCCCCCAAGCTGGGACTGCAGTCACACCTTTTGAAGGCTGTTCTATTGTTTTATCAAGTCAACTCTCTCTGGATAGTTCAGTACATAATACAACCAGTAGATTTTATGGTCATGGGTTCTACATCCCCTACCTACTACTTCCTTCTTTGTAACATGTGTCTTGTGGTTAGATGTTGTGCTGTGTGGGATCCACAACTATACATCATGAGTTTCCTATATACTCCTAAATAATGGTGTTTGCTGAGGCTCTGTTGGTAGAAAAGTCAAAACCATACCCACAATAAGTATCTATCTGTTTCGGTAAGGACAAACCACTGTGTCAACTCCAGGATGAGACTGTCCTGATGTAGTCGATTTTCCATCTAGTGCCTGATTGATCTCAAGGAATAGCATCATACTGGGGGCTCAATATTAGTCTCTATTGCTGATAACTGAACGTTCAGAAGCAACAGTAGCTAGATCAGCTTTGGTAAGAGAGTCCATGATGTTGGGCCCATAAATAGACTCCGTCTCTACCATTTTGTCTATCCTTTCATTGTGCTTATTATGCCTATTCTAAGGGTGGTCACTAAAGAAAAGTTGTTAAGTCATTTGCTCTACTTGTGTGTTTAGTGTCCCTTCAATGATGGATGCTCACTGCTGTAATGGAAGTGCAAAAATCTTCATACTTTTTTCCCTCTGCCATAAGTCCATTCACGTTTCTCTTTACCAAACCTTCTTGTCTGATCTCCAGTTTTTAGGTCCTTTTCCATCCAGGCTTCTGACCAGTTGACCAGGTCAATGGCCACTGCTTGGGAACATACATGTCTCTCTATATATGTATTCTCTTATTCTGGGCCATTTCTTTTACATCATGTCCAGCTAGCATGATGTTTATAAATAGAACATTCAGTGCGATGTTCTGTGTGATTTATTGGTGTTTCAAATCTCTTTGAACTATAGTACCATAGAAAGTGGGAGAATTCACATAGATTTGAGGTAAAACTATAAATGAATGTTATCCATCCCATGTGAATGCAAACTGTTTCTGACTTATTTTATAATTAGAATTGTAAAAACTGAAACCGTGAAATAAATGACCACAAACCATATGTCAGAGTTATTATTAATCTGCTCTAGCAGGAGCGCTATGCCTGACGTAGTGGCTACTATTGGAACTATTACATGGTAGAGCTTGCAGTAGTCTGTAGTCATTCTCTAGGATCCATCTAATTTCTGTAGGGCTCATAATGGCAAATTAAGTGGTGATATGATGGGAGACCACTACCTCTGCATCTTTTAGATCCTTAATGGTGCCACTAATCTCTACCATACGCTTCAGAAAAAAATAGTTTTCTTGGCTGGGGCTGGGGTCAGGGAGATAATTTCATAGGATTCTTGGCTTTCCCCACTGCAGTAGCTCTTACTCCATAGGCCAGGAGCCCAAGGTGGGGTCACTTCTACTGCTAAATATAATAATGCCAGTATGTGTCCAGCAATTGGGTAAGTAACCATTGGATGGGGGTGCAGATCCAGTGAACTCACTGTAGGCTTAACTTTAGCCAAAACTCCATTTATTTCCGGAGCACACCAACACAGATTTTGTTGCAGTAATAGTTCTTGAAATATCTGTTTAAAAAGAAATAGAGAGGATGCCCAGGAAGGGTGGGAGAGCTGTCAGATTGAGATGCAAATCTGACTTCAAGTGAAAAAGAGAGGGAAAGAAGGTTAGGTGGAAGCATCCTAGGCTGTTGTGTAGTCTAAGGAAGATTCAGCAGTCATTTGTGAACCCTGAGCTAGAGTTAGTCAACAGAGTCCTTTATTTCCTAGAAGGTATCTGCCTTAGTATTCCTGCCATGTTTAGTTATTTGGAGGAAGCAACCTGTGAAAGACAGCCTCAGTGCAAATGTGTTAATGGATCTCTCTGTAGTAGGAGCTCAGCTTGATGCATTTTCATGGCTGCTACATCGTAGCATGAGGTGGATGGAACTTTTACTGGGATGAGAAGTGGGATTATAAATAAAATCAAAATGGGTCAGCCTCTGAAATCTGTCTTCTTTCTTCATGTTCTTTTGTTTTGAACTCAGGTGGTAAGATAGACCTAGAGGTGGCACTATATGAGATCAAGGCATTCATCAGTTGATAGACATTTGACTTGTTTCAACTTTTTGGCTATCATGAGTAATACTTCTATGAACATTAGTTTGCTAGTTTTTGTGAACATCTGTTTTAGGTTCTCTTAGCTATTTATTTAGGAGTAAAATTGCTGGGTCATACGATAACTTTATGTTTGACTTTTTGAGAAATTGCCAAGTTGTTTTCCACAGTGACTGCACCATTTTACATCCCCACAGCAAGGATCCAATTTCTCCATATCCTTGCCAATCCTTATTTTTAACTCTTTTTTATTACAACTATTCTGGTGGATGTAAAGTGGTATTTCATGTGGTTTTCATTTGCATTTCCTAATGACTAATGAACTTGAGCATTTATTAATGTGTTTATCTTTCAAATTCTTTACAAGGATCTAAATTTAAAATGAGCTTGTCTAGTGTTTTTGTGTTTTGAGCTTTTCAAAGAATATTTCAATTGTCGCACAAGTGCTTTTTTGCAAAGAAAGCAAAGAAGAAAAAAGATTCACAGGAATCATGGTGAAATAGAAACAATTTTTCTCTATTGATTATGCTGTTTATTTTTTTTTATCTTAGCCATGGTTGCTTTATATAAAACATTAAAGCATGGACATTGTCTTTGAGATTTGAAACTGATCTTAAAATATATGTGGAATTGAAATGCAGATTTTCAGTTTCTTGTTAATTTAATTGTTTTCAGTTTATTTTTAACTTAATTTTATATATTTAATTGTTCTTATAATTTCAGGTATGTCTTACTCTAGGAAAATCAGAATAAAAGAAAGTACATTTGCAAAATTAATAAATTTGGGCAAAATTGTATATACATTATAAAGTACTCTCTTCTTTTGTCCAAAAAAAGAGAAACGATTACATGATTCTTTTAAAACACTTGTTCATTCACTTGGTTAATTAACATTTAATTTATCCAAAGATTTTTATGAAACATAAAAGGAGAAAATTCTGTATCTGCTTCTTCATGTTCAAATACAACATATATAAAAATAAATACCAATCAACCTTCCCAGTACAATTAAAACAGTCTACCAAAAGTCTATTACTATTCTCCTTGTGGTATAGTAAAAACAGCACTTGAATTAGAATCAAAAGAATTGAGTTTTCAGCCTAGATATCTAGCATAACAGTTACATAAATTTGGACAAGAGATGAGAAATACTAGGTAAGCTCTCAAGTTTTATGCAAATGTAAGACATTAATAGTTCTAAACCTGACAATTAATAGGAATATAAAGAACAGAGGACAGCAGGGAAATTGACCTATGGGTTATATAACAGAGTAGTCAACAAGCATATGTAGGGGACCTCATACCATCAAAAAAGCAGTGCCGGGAGCAGACTGCGTCCTTTGGACCGGGGTCCCTGCGCAGAGAAGCTCCTAGTCCGGGGGAACACTGAAGAGAAGAAGGCCGACAGAGAAAAAGCCTTCCCCTGGAGCTGATCCCCGGAATTTGGACTTTTAGCCTACTTTGACTATGAGGAAATAAACTTCTCTTCATTAAAACCATCCACTTGCGGTATTTCTGTTATAGCAGCACTAGATGACTAAGACAGAATTTGGTACCGAGAGTGGGGTGCTGCTCTAACAAATACCGAAAATGTGCAGGTGGTTTTAAAACTGTGAATGGATAGACGTGTGGCAGTGACAGAGGACCAGCAGCAGCAGAGAACCAACAGAAGCAGGACCAGGAGACCGGTGAAAGACGGCGCTGGAGCAGACCCACGGAGCAAGAAAGATGAATGCCTGTGAGCAGGAGGCTTCCTGGCAGAGTGGGGTGCCTCTGGACACTTACTGGTGGAGCTAGGCTTGCCGACCCATGGAGTGAGGGAGCTGAGTGCCTGTGCGCAGAAGGCTTTCTGGCCGAGTAGGGTGTCTCTGGGCACTTACCAGTGGAGCTACTGAGCTTTGGAACACTTGCCGCAGCAGGGCAGATGCGGGCGTGAGGCCCGAGGGCCGAGAGGCCATAGGAAGCTGAAGCTGAAGAGACAAGGGACACAAGAAGCGGAGCGGCTTCAGCCTCAGAAAGGTTGCTATGAGTCAGAACCAACGCGACAGCACCTAACAGCAACAACAACATGCTTACATAAGGAGTTCCTGGGCGGTGGAAATGATTAATGAGGTTGGCTGCTAACCAAAATATTGGAGACTCAAGTCCACCCAGAGGTGCCTCAGAAGAAAGGCCTGGCAATCTACTTCTGAAAAATCAGCCATTGAAAATCCTATGGAGACAACTGACCTGACAGAAATAAAGAGAATTATAAAAGAAAATTATGAACACGTGTATGGCAACAAACTGGATAACCCAGATGAAATGGACAAATTATTAGAAGTGCACAACTTACCCAAACTGACTCAAGAGGAAATAAAAAGTCTCAACAGACCCATAACAACTGAAGAGAACAAATCAGTGATCAAAAACTTCCAAACAAAAAAAAGTCCTGGACCAGATGCCTTCATTGGGGAACTCTACCAAACATTTACAGAAGAATTGACACCAATACTGTTTAAATTCTTCCAAGAGATAAAGAAGGAAGGAATACTCCCTCATTCATTCTATGAAGCAAACATAACCGTGATACAAAAACCAGGCAAAGACCACAAGAAAAGAAAACTACAGGCCAGTATCTCTTATGACTATAGATGCAAAAATCTTCAACAAAATACTAGTGAACAGAATCCAACAGCATATTAAAAGAGTCATACACCATAACCAAGTAGGCTTTATTCCAGGAATGCAGGGACGGTTCAATATTAGAAAATCAATCAATATAATATACCACATCAATAAAACAAAAGAAAAGAACCACATGATCATCTCTATGGATACAGAAAAAGCATTTGATAAAATCCAACACCTTTCTTGATGAAAACCCTAAAGGAGACTGGATAGAAGGGAAATTTCTCAGTATCATTCAGGGCATATACGGAAAACCAACAGACCACATTGTACTTCATGGAGAAAGACTGACAGCTTTCGCCTTGAAACTGGGAATAATACAAGGGTGCCTGCTCTCACCACTTCTATTCAATATTGTATTAGAAGTCCTAGCCATAGCAATAAAACAAGAAAAAGAAATAAAAGATTGGAAAAGAAGAAGTAAAATTATCTCTACTTGCAGATGATATGATCGTATATATAGAAAATCCCAAAGAGTCCACAAGAAAACTTCTTGAGCTAAAAGAGGATTTAAGCAAAATTGCAGGGTACAAGGTCAACAAACAAAATCAGTTGAGTGTCTATACACCAGCAATGAGAACTCTGAAAGGGAAATTAGGGAAACAATTCCATTTACAATAACATCTAAAGAATAAAATATCTAGAAATAAATTTAACCAGGGATGTGAAGGACTTATACAATGAAAACTGTAAAACATTACTGAAAGAGATTAAAAAAGACTTAAATAAATGGAAAGATGTTCCATGTTCATGGATTGGAAGACTTAATATTCTTAAGATGTCAATATTACCTAAAGCAATCTATAGATTCAACACAAAATTCCAATAGCCTCTTTATGGAAATAGAAAAACCAATCCTTAACTTTATATGGAAAGGCAAGAGGCCCCGAATAGCTAAAACAATGCTGAAAGAGAAGAACAAAGTAGGAGGACTCATACTTCCTAATTTTAAAACATGTTAGTTATAGTAATCGAAACAGCCTGGTACTGGTATAACAACAGACACATAGACCAATGGAATGGAATTCACAGTCTAGAAATAAACCCACACATATATGGTCAACTGATTTTTGACAAGGGTGCTAAATCCATTTGATGGGAAAAGAAGAGTTTCTTCAATAAATGGTGCTGGGAAAATTGAATTTCCACATGCAGAAAAATGAAACAGGATCCTAGCCTCACACCATACATAAAAACAAATTCAAAATGGATTAAGTGCCTAAATGTGCAAACTAAAACCATAAAATTCTTAGAAGAACAAGCAGGGGCAATGCTGTAGGCCTACCTTTCAACAATGTATTATCTAATAACAAAAGCACAAACACCAGAAGACAAAATAAACCAATAGGATTTCATAAAAATTAAAAACTTTTGTTCATCAAAAAAGTTTACCAGAAAAGTGAAAAGACAAACTACCAACTGGGAGAATATCTTCAGAAACCGTATTTTGAACAAAAATCTAATAACCAAAATATATATAAACTTCGACAACTTAACAACAAAAAGACAACCCAATCATAACATGGGCAAAGGACTTGAATAGACATTTCACAAAAGAGGACATTCAAATGCCAGCAAACATATGAAAAGATGCTCAGCATCATCAGCCATCATAAAGATGCAAATAAAAAGCACAGTGAGATACCATTTCACTCCTACCAGGATGGCTAAGATAAAAAAAAAAAGAAAAGAAAACAAAAAAACAACAGAAAATAACAAATGTTGGCGATGATGTGGGGAAATTGGAACCCTTATCCACTGCTAGTGGGAATGCAAAATGATACAGCTGCTGTGGAAAATAGTGTGGTGATTTCTCAAAAAACTAAAAATAGAACTACTGTATGACCCAGACTTGAAAGCAGAGCCTCAAAAAGAGACTTGTAAACCAATGTTCATTGCAGCACTATTCACAATAGCCAGAAGGTGGAAACAACCTAAATGCCCATCAAGAGATGAGTGGATAAACAAAATGTGGTACATACATACAGCAGAATACTACTCAGCCAGTAGGAGAAATGAAATCTTGATACATGCTTCAGCGTGGATGGAGCTTGAAGACATTACGCTGAGCAATAAGCCAATCACAAAAGGATGAGTGTTGTATGACCTCACTTAGATGAAAAGACAAGAAAAGGCAAATGTATAGAGACTGAAGTTTATTAGTGGTTGCCAGGAGCCAGAAGGAGGGGGAAACAGGGGTGGGGATGGGGGTAAGGGTTGGGTTTAATAGTGATGGAAAATTGTATTGATTAAGGGTAAGTTTGCACAGCTGATTATTTGCTGTTAATAAGTTGTACACCTGTAAAATGTTGAATTGGCAAAAGTTATGTGATAGATATAGTTACAACAATGACACACAAGAAAAAGAGTAGCTTATATATAACCAAACCCCTCATGGGATTTGGTTCCTTGGTTTGGAGAGGTTTAGGGTCATGGTTTTATGGGACATCCCAGTTAGTTGGCCTTATAACATCTTTAGTCTTCTGTTGTACCTCCTAGTTCATTGCATAGAGCCTATGGTCTTAAAGGCTTGCAAGTGGCTATCCAAGGCACAACAGTTGGTCTCTATTCACCTGGAACAACAGAGGAAGAAAGAGAGTCAGGAATAGGAGGAAGATATGGCCTCCATGAACAACTTCCTCCTTTTCTGTGAGACCGGAAGAACTAGATGGTGCATGGCTACCATTACTGAACATTTTGATCAAAGATTCCATAGAAGAATCCTGACCAAGAGGGGGAAAATGCAGAATATAATTTCAAATTTTCATGGATTCTAAGTTTTCTGGAGCCATGGAGGGTGGATGAACCCCTGAAACTACTGCCCTGAGATAATCTTTGAACCTGGAACCAAAAATATCCCCTGAAGTCTTCTAGAAACCGAAAAATAGTTTAACTTGAGTAGTAAAAAAGGTCTGCCTTGAGCATTATACTGTTTTAAGATTTATCTATGGGGGATCAAATTAACAATAGCAGCTCAAAAGATTGGATGGAAACCTCAGGGGGCAGTGAGTTTATGTTAATGAGGGAGGAACAACTCAGAAAAGGAGGGTGAAAATGGTTGTACAACTCGAAGAATGTAATCAATGTCACTAAACGGTACATGTAGAAACTGCTGAATTGGTGTATGTTTTGCTGTGTATATTCTGAACAACAACAACAAAAAAGAGATAAAATTTAGAGAGAGAGAGAGAGAGAAAAAAAAGAAAACCCTATGGAGTTCTACTCTGACAGACATGGGATCGCCATGATTTGGGATCAACTCCAGGGCCACTGGTTTCTAGTGTGCTTTACGTAACCTTTGCTTTACAAAAAGGCACGAACGCTTATGTACCTTATTACTCTTTGATTCCCTGTATGCTCTTCTATATGGAGTACCTGGGTGGCACAAACAGTTAAGTAGGTGACTACTATTTGAAAGGTTGGCAGTTCAAACCCACCCAGAAGTGCCTCAGAAGACAGACCTGGAGATCTGCTTCCAAAAGTTCACAGCCTTGAAAACTACTCTGCACATATGGGGTGGCCATGAGGCGGAATCGACCTGACGGCAACCAACAAGGTGGCTTTCTACTGATTTAACCCTGAAATCCTTTCAAGGGTGACAACCTTTGCTTAAAGATGCTTACATCATTTTCCACCCAACACAAGCTGTGCTTCTTGACTATGAAACATGATCAGACTAGTTTAAACAAATGTAGTAATATTCAACTGATGTCAATCAATGATTAAATTTTATATTTTCAAGTTGTAAAAAAAAAGCATATGTAAAAGGGTTCTAACTCTTTAACTTGCTAAGAAAAAACTGAATTGACTTTCAATATCTGAATATCTATCAAACTTAATCATAACCAGTTATTTTCCATCTTCACTAAGGACAGACAAGAATTTATTAGTCTGGGTAAATTAAAATAAAGACTTTTTAAAAAATTCCTAAGCATAATTATCTAGTCCCTAGGTGGTGCAAACAGTTATTGTGCTCAGCTGTGAACTGAAATTTTGGAGGTTCAAGTCTACCCAGAGGCACCTGTGAAGAAATGCCTGGCAAACTACTTCCAAAAAATCAACCTTTGAATACCCTATGGAGCACACTATGATGAGCATGGGGTCTCCATGAGTCAGAATCAACTCGACAGCAACTGGAAGCAAAATAATATTCTGTATTAAAGGAAGTGTTCATATGAACTAGACTTTTATTGAAAGAAAGTTGTGAGATATCTTTTGCCTATCAAATTGACAAGAATTCAAAAATTGTAATAGCTGGTGGTAATGCCTACAACATGACCATTTGCCCTCTTGATTTTGGAGAAATTTCCACAATAATAAAATTTATTTTAACAAAACTAACCTCAATTTTCAATCTCAACAGCTAGTCTACTAAGTTTCTCTGGTTAAATTGTTTTCCCATTCTTTAAATTACTTGAAAACTTCATCACTTTCTATACTCTGTCCTTTGACCCTCCACTCTTGGCAAAGATCCTCTCTTGCTACATCACAGTAGACAAGAACAAGGAAGACATTCAATTTCCTGATACCTAGTTTGGAAACCTAGATATACGCACACCAATTATCTCCTTTATTCTTCCTCTTTCAACAGAGGTGTCCCTCATCATATCCAAGGTCAACTCCTCCATCTGTGCGTCTATCCTAGTCCCACCTGCCTTCCCAAGAACCTCTACTCAGACCATTGCCTATTCTCTTTCCTATAGATTCATGCTTTCTCTTTCAAGTGTTTGCATTTAAATCTGGTCAGATCTGCAATCCAACAAACAAACAAACAAAAAAGTTTCCTAAGTCCTACAGACTTCTTTAGCTAACATTTTATCTTGTTCATGCTTCTGCTAAGGAGATGTGAAAGTTTTATTAAATTTTAAAAAAATATTTTCTGACTCTTAAAACTACATAAAAGTTCTTTTAAAATCACTTTAAAAGAAAAGAATTGCAACCCAGTTCAGAGGATTTTCTTAAAAAGCTCAACTGTCTGAACTATAAAATGTCTAGACAGTTCTTTGAAATTTTAACTCAATCATATTTGTTTCAATAGGAGGGTCAGATGCATTGTAAAGTTCTGATTCTTGTATATCAACTGACTAGTCTAGATATTCTGATCATTTTCAATAACACATTAAAAAAATCTGTAATTGTGGGGGTACCTCATACCATTAAGGAAGCAGTGCCAGGAGCAGAGTGCATCCGTTGGACCGGGGTCCCTGCGCTGAGAAGCTCCTAGTCTGCGGGAGCACCAAAGAGAAGAAGGCCGACAGAGAGAAAAAGCCTTCCCCTGGAGCTGACGCCCTGAATTTGGACTTTTAGCCTACTTTAACTGTGAGGAAAGAAACTTCTCTTTGTTAAAGCCAAAAAAAAAAAAAAAGGTTGCAAGTGGTCATCTAAGATACAACTATTGGTCTCTTCCCATCTGAAGCAAAGGAGAGTGAAGGAAACCAGAGGAAATCAAAGACTCAAGGAAGCAATTAGTCCACAAGACTAATGGCCCACAGGAACCACAGCCTCCTCTAGCTTGAGACCTGAAGAACTACATGGTGCCCAGCTACTACTACATACCACTCTGACCAGGGACACAATAGAAGGTCCCAATTAGAATGGGAGAAGAATGTAGAACAACACTCAGATTCATGAACAAGACCAGACTTACTGGATTGATGGAGACTAGAGGAACCTCTGAGACTATGGCCCCGAGATATCCTTTTAACCTGGAACTGAAGCCACTCTCGGAGGTCAACTTTCAGCCACAGAATAGATGGCCTATAAAATAAACAGTAACACCCATGAGGAATGTGCTCCTTAGAACAATCAACTATTGAAAACCAAACGGGCAACATCTTCCCAAAAGCAAAGATGAGAAGGCAAGGAGGAGCGGGGAAACTGGAGGCATGGAAACGAGGAAGGCAAGGTGTAAACGGGGAGAGTGCTGACACATTGCGGGGATAGCAACCAATGTTAGGTAAAAATCTGTGTATGAACTGTTGAATGGGAAACTAATTTGCTGTGTAAACTTTCACCTAAAACACAATAAAATGTTAAAAAAAACCTGTAATTGTGCATAATAAAAATTGCATCTCACTAAAGCTTTCTCCAGTTTTAGTGTGGAAGAATTTCTCCCAATGAAATAGTATTAACATAATATTGTAATAAAGTAATAAATACTTGTTGTGATAGTTAAGATTGTGTGTCAATTTGGTTGGGGCATGATTCTCAATGTTTCTACGTGATCACCCCCATGATGGGATCTGCTGTGTGTAGCCAATCAGTCAAAAGGGAGTCTCCTTGGGTGCGTAGCCTGCATCCGAATATAAGTGGACGTTCTGGCTTTTGCCCTCTCTGGATCCTGAAGCTGCCTCTTGTTCATCTGACCTCTGCTTCTTGGGACTTGAGCTAGCAGCTTACCTGCCAATCTTGGGATTTGTCGACCTTCACAGCCTGTGAGAAAGAGCCCTGCTCTCCGACCTGCCGATCTTGGGTTCATCAGCCCCTGTGGCTATGTGAATCTGGAGAAACCTTGCAGTCTTTCCTACTGATCTTGGGATTTGTTGACCTTCACAGCCTGTGAGCAAGAGCTCTGCTCTCCAGCCTGACAATCTTGGGTTTGCCAGCCCCTGTGGCTACGTGAATCAAGAGAAGCCTCTATTCTGATCCACAGACTTGGGAAGTTCTAGCCCCAACAACTGCATGGGCTGTTTCCTTGATATAAATTTCTCTCTCTATATATATATATCTATATGCTTCACTGGTTTTACTTCTCTAGAGAACCCAGCCTAAGATATTTGCTTACAATAATACTTATAGACTAATTAATATTTGAACTAGTTTTTGTCTTACACAACCAGAGTTCTCAAAACTGTTGGAAGGATTTTGTGCTTAGTGTTTTATTTGCTTCCTCAACTCCCCCTCACTCCATTATATTCTTGCTGTTACTTCCACCACTCTGCTTATTGCTCTCAGTTTGGTGCTCAATGTGTTTCATGTTAACAAATCCACAAGTTGCCTTTTGGTGCTCATATTACTTGAATCTTTGAAAGTATTTCATAAGATTGGTGATACTCTGCTTCTTAAAACACTATCTTTCTTTGATTATATGGTACCACACTCTCATAATTTCCTTTCTAAAACTCTGACTTTTCTTGATCCACCAGTTCAGCATCCTCTTCTTGATTGTTGTATCCTTCATTCATCAAAACTTGCTTAAGCACCTTCTTTTCTCATGTACTACTCTGTCTCCAGGAATTCTCATCCATATTCACAGCTTCAATTACTATGTAAAATTTCTACCTTAAAATAATCAAAACTGAACCTATAATCACACCCCAAAATAATAAGACTGATGGCGAGCCTAAACATATAAAATGGTGGCCATCTGAAGGCAATAGAAAGACATACTTAGAGCATGAAGAAAAACAAGAACTAAGACCAGTAACAACAATAAAACTCTATCAACCTAAAATTCTATATCCATCAAAAATATCCTTCAAAAATGAAGAGAGAAAAAGACATTTTCAGATAAATAAAAGATAAGACAATGGAAAGACTAAATACTAAAGTAAATATAAAAGAATGTTTGATTATTTAAAGCAATATTTGTGGCTATAACATATAGTGAAAAATATATATATACACCTATGGCAAGAGTGGAGCAAAGAGTAGATAAGTGAAGTTTAATTGTTGCAAAATTTATCATATTTCAGAAAGTAGGAAAAGACCTAAATCAAATTAGAGTATAATAAAGTCAAAGATTCATATTACAATATCTAGGGCCTTCACTAAAAGAATACAAAATTTTTTAAGTATTTGGTAATAGAAATAAAAAATGGAATAATAAAAAGCATTTATGAATCTGAAAGAAGATAATAAAATAATAATAAAGGAACAAACAACAGAAGAGAAAAATTAAACCAAAGCAAGTGTCAAGATAGTATACCTGAGGCCTAATAAAGCATCAGTAAGTACATCAAATGAAAAGAACTAGACACTCCAATTAAGTGACAAAGATTATTAGATTGATTTTAAAACAACAATAAGCATTTTAAAAGACCCAACTACAGGCTTGAAAAGTTATGCTTTACTATAAAACAATAATAACTGACAGTGGGATGATGACATAAGGATATTCAAATAGACCAAAGACTAAAATAAAGTGCCAAGGAGAAGATTTGCATATACCGGGCCATATCATTTGTAGTAAAGATGTCAGTGCCAGTCTGTGGGGAAACAATGGTCTTTCTGGTACATGGTGCTAGGAAATTAAATATAGATAAGAAAAAAATTAAACCTCTACTCCTATGTACACTATAATCAAAAAGCAATTTAATTTGGATAATCAATGTAAATGATAAAGGTGAAATATTAAGTCTTCGAGAAGAGAACATAGGAGTATATCTTCACAATTTTAGGGTAGGCAAAGATTTCTTAAATGGGGCACACAAAAAGTTTACTAAAAAATGACTTCCAGGCAACGTGACACTATAGTCAGGAGCACCATGCTGTCCCTCCACAGCAAAGATGAGAAAAACTAAGTCAAGCAGAGTCACACGTCAGTCCTGAAACCCTAAACATCAAATGAAGAGATACAGAACTCAACTAAGCACTGAATGGAATAAGAAACCGACTGAGAACAGAGCTCAAGGAGAGATACATGCAGACGTCTGCTATCAGCTACTGCGGCACGGATCCGCGACCTTGGACTCCAGTTGGAGATCAGAGAACAGGAGGTACGAGAAAGCAGCTTCATGGAACTTCCAGCAGGAGACAGAAAAACCAGTAACCCACAATATAGGCTTTCCCACCCCCCACCCTTTTTCACCCCCACTTAGCCTCCTCTGCTTCCTGCAGCCACAGTCTATTGGCCAGGAAGCACGAGCTTCCCCCCAGTGCTGCTTGGATTCCACCTGCCCGCACTGGCCAGCTCCCTGAGTGCCATTTGTTGGCTGCTGGTGTTGCTTTCTTCCGGTACTTTAGATTTCTTCCTTACCTCTCACCACCTCCCTTTCCTTTCTCTCAAATACCTGGCTCCATGCGCTGTCTTTGATTCTTCCTGAAAGGCTGCGAAACTCCCCTCGACTGTAAAACTGCTTCCTGGCCCGAGCTGCCACACCGCTGGGATCCCGGGGGCTTTTTTCTTTGTTTGTTTGCTCTTATTTGTTCTATTTTGATTTGTTTGTTTGTTTTCTTTTTCTTTTCTTGGCTTGGGAGCCTCTTCTACCTAGGCAGTATCACGTGGCATGGAAGATAGTCCCTTACTCTGCGCAGAAGCACAGGGACATCCCTAGGGGCATTTCTTTTTTCCTGTTTTTTTCATTACTTTGTTTAGTTTTCTTCTCTCTTATTACCTTTTTATCTTTCTTCATTTCCAGTTTCTCAATTTACTCATTTTTTTATTTTACCCTTTTTCTTTTTTTCATTTTTGTTTTTCCCCATTTCTCAGTCTCTTATCTCTCCACTCAATAGCAAGCTCACTTAGCAGTCTTTCTTGTTTGTGTGTATGTTTTTGGCTCCTGTTCCTCTCTCCTCTCTCTCGTCTTTCTCATACCCATCTTAGCTCTACACATCACAATCTACCCCCTCCTTCCTGCCTACCTGCACTGTGCACTTAACATCCCACTCACACACAGCACAGGCACAGCCTACTGGAACCTGCCCTGCACTGATTCCCAGTCTGCACTGTCAGCCCTGGTATGTGTCAAAAAAAATCTATCCCAGCAACTCCCCTTCAGCTGGACCCGCCCTGCTGTACCATACCTGAGTGACTTACCCTGCCCATTAGAGAAGGATGTGAAAAGAATTGTGCCCACAGACGAGCAAAGAACAAAGAATGCACAGCCCTCCTGCTCAGACATAACCAAATAAAACAAAAATCAGGACAAAACAAACAAATCTACAACCAATAAACGAGGAAAATAACCTCCAAATGCCCCGAAGACAGCAGACAATATCAAAACACTTACAAAAGCAGGACAGGATGGTTCCAGTAAGCATCCAAAATAAAACACCAGATGACCTTCCAATAGAAGAAAAGGCACTAGACCTAACTGATAGGGAACTGAAATCTCTAATACTCAGAATTATCCAAGAGTTGAAGCAAAAAGCAGACAAAAATGAGGAAGAAATAGACAAATTCATGGAAAAGGCAGACAAATTCATGGAAAATACAGACAAAAAAGTGGAAGAACTCAGGAAAATAATGCAAGAAAAAAATGCCAAAATAAATTCACAACTAGAAATTATACAAAAACAACAATTAAAACTCCAAAAGATAAACAACAGGATTTCAGAAATGGACAATGTCATAGAAGGACTGAGGAGCAGGTTTGAAACGATGGAAGATAGGATCAGCGAAATTGAAGACAAACACTTGGATACAACACTGTTTAAGGAAAAATCAGAAAAAAGAACGAAGAAAAATGAAGAAACCCTGAGAATTATGCGGGATACAATCAAAAGCAAAAATTTGCAAGTGATCGGAGTTCCAGAACAGGGGGAAAAAACAGAAAACAAACACAAGATCATTGAAGAACTGCTGACAGAAAACTTCCCCAATATCATGAAAGATGAAAAGCTGGCCATCCAAGAAGCTCTACAAACCCCATATAGGATAGACTCCAAAAGAAAATCACCAAGGCATATCATAATCACACTCGCCAAAACCAAAGAAAAGCAAAGAATCTTGAGAGCAGCTTGTGAAAAACAAGAAGTCACATACAGAGGAGAAACAACAAGACTAAGCTCAGATTATTCAGCATAAACCATGCAGGCAAGAAGGCAATGGGATGACATATATAAAA
>NW_004444301.1:319468-323807 GCF_000243295.1 Trichechus manatus latirostris | reverse complement strand
ACCCCTTCAGGAGCAAGGGAGAATGAAGAGAACAAGATACTAGGAAAAGATTAGTCCAAAGGACTAATGGACAACAGCTACCACGGCCTCCACCCGACTGAGTCCAGTACAGCTAGATGGTGCCCGGCTACCACCATTGACTGCTCTGACCGGGATCACAATAGAGGGTCCTGGACAGAGCTGGAAAAGGATGTAGAACAGAATTTGAACTCACAAAAAAAAAAAAAAGACCAGATTTACTGACCTGAAAGAGACTGGAGAAACCCTGAGATTATGACCCTGGACACCCTTTTAGCTCAGTGGTGAAGCTCTTCCTGAAGTTCACCATTCAGCCAGGGATAGGACAGCCTCATAAAACAAAATACGACTAATGAGGCACAGCAGTCCAGGGACAAGGACTAGAAGGCAGGAGAGGACAGGAAAGCTGGTGATAGGGAACCCAAGGCTGAGAAGGGACAATATTGACATGTCATGGGGTTGTTAAGCATTGTCATAGGGGAATATGTGTACTAACTGTTTAATGAGAAACTGTTCTGAAAACCTACATTTAAGGTACCAAAAAAAGAGAATTATCTGTGTGAGATCAAATTGACAACAGCAACTCAAAAGGTTTGTTGGGAAGACTAGGGGACAGTGAGTTGAAGATAATGGTGATGGAATAATTCGGAAACGGATAGTGAGAATAGCAGCACAACTGGAAGAATGTAATTGATGTCACTGAATTGTACATGTAGAAACTTTTGAAATGGTATAACTTTGGCTATGTATATTTTCACCAAAAAAAGTTCCTCAAGGTCAAGAACGGAGATTGTTGACATGTCGTAGGGTTGTTAACCAATGTCCTAAAACAATACGTGTACTGTTTAATGAGAAACTATTTGTTCTGCAAACCTTCATCTAAAGTACAATAAAAAAAACTTAAAAAAAATTTACTAAAAATTGTTCAACTACACAACATTAAGGTAAGAATGTCTGTTCATCAAAAAGTATTATTAAGAGGTCAATAAATAAGACAGACTGGAAAAAAAATTTCCTATAAATATGCCTGACAAATGTCTCCTATCCAGAATGTATTTTTAAAAAACTCTAACTAAATAATAATAAAAAGACAAATCACTCAATTTTTTAAAAAATGGACAAAAGATTAACCAAGCACTTCAAAAAGAAGATGTTTAGATGGCCAATAAGCACACGAAAACCTTCATATCATTTACTATCAAAGAAACAAAAATTAAAACCACAAAACACCCACCACAGTGGCTAAAATTAAAATGAATGAACACACTAAGTGTTGAAAAAGAGATGGAATTGGACAATTCTCATGCATTGCTGGCAATAGCATAAATTGATACAATGACTTTGGCAAACTTTTGGGCAATATTTATGAATGTAAAATCTGCATTTTCACTAGACCCATTATATTCACTGTTAGATATCCCTAGATTTGCTATGAACAAATCATTTGGTACAATTATGCACTCCTAGATATTCCTAAGAGTACATATTTGTACCAAATTATTTGTTAATAGTACCTTTTATAATAGCTAATACTTGAAAAAATTAAATGACCATCAATCATAGAATTAATTCATAAATAATATACATGTATACATAAAGGAATGCTACACAGCAGTGGAAAAGAACATAATACTGGTAACCACAACAGCATAAACGAACCTCGCCAACAAAATGTTGAACCAAAGAACTCATACATACTGGATGATTCTGTTTATATTGGGTCACTGGGTGGTACAATGGTTAAGTGCTGCACTACTAACAAAAAGGTTGGTGGTTCAAACCCACCAAGAAGCACCTCAGAAGCAAGGCCTGAAGATCTGCTTCAGAAAGGTCACAACCTTGAAAACCATACGGAGCAGCTCTACACTGCACACATGGGTTCCCACAAGTTGAAATCAACTCTATGGCAACTAACAAGAACAATCAAAACAAATCTCTGGTAATAGATATCAGAATATTGTTTACATCTGGAGAAAGATATTAATTAGAATGGATCACAGCACGAAGGAAACTTGTGGAGTTTCATATCTCCATCTGGGCAGTTATTACATGGACATACTCATACATAAAAATGTGTATGTTAAAATTTCTCCAGCCATGCACTTAAAATTATTGCAGTTAACTGTATGTATGAGCACCTCCATTTAAAATTACACACACACACACACAAGATTAGGTATGAACGAAATGTTTTTGAAAATATGATTGAGAAAGCCATTACTTTTGCCTGTGGAAACTTAGGTAAGCTCAGGTGAAGAAGTGCCCGGCTCAATATCCCATCCTTATCACATACTGGGAGCCCTGGTGGCACAGTGGTTAAGAGCTTGGCTGCTAACAAAAAAGGTTAGCAGTTCAAATCCACCAGCACACCTTGGAAATCCTATGGGACAGTTGTACTCTGTCCTATATGGTTGCTGTGAGTCAGAATCGACTTGACAACGAGTTTGTTTTTTAAATCACATACTTCCTGTACAAGACTGAGCATAGCAAGATTGAAAAACACACTCTAGTTAAATTTTTTTTCTTGTTTTAATTTTTTTTTTAATTGTACTTTAGGTGAAGGTTTACAGAACAAATAGTTTCTCATTAAACAGTACAAGTATTGTTTTAGGACATTGGTTAACAACCCCACGACATGTCAACACTCTCCCTTTTTGACTTTTTTTTGTTGTTGTTGAAAATATACATAGCCAAAGACACAGCATTTCAAAAATTTCTACATGCACAATTCAGTAACATCGATTACATTCTTCCAGTTGTGCTGCTATTCTCACTTTAGATGAAGGTTACAGAACAAAATAGTTTTTCATTAAACAGTTAGCACACATGTAGCCCTATGATAATGGTTAACAACTCCACTACATGTCAACATTGTCCTTACTCAAACCTGGGTTTCCTATCACCAGCTTTCCTGTCCCGTTCTACCTTTTAGTGAGTGTCTGGGGGCCATACTCTTAGAGTTTCTCCAGTCTCTTTCAGGCCAGTAAATCTGGTCTTTTTGTGTGTGTGTGTTAGAATTTTGTTCTACATGCTTCTCCAGCTCTGTCCAGAACCCTCTGTTGTGATCCCGGTCAGAGCAGTCAGTGGTGGTAACCGGGCACCATCTAGATGTACTGGACTCAGTCTGGTAGAAGCCATGGTAGCTGTGGTCCATTAGTACTTTGGACTAATCTTTTCCTTGTATCCTGTTCTCTTCATTCTCCCTTCCTCCTGTAGGGGGGATACCAGTGGAGTATCTTAGATGGCTGCTCACAGGCTTTTAAGACCCCAGACGCTACTCACCAACGTAGAATACAGAACATTGTATTTATAAACTGTGTTATGCCATTTGAGCTAGAAGTTCGCCAAGACCATGGTCCCCACAGACCTCCACCCAGCAATTCAGTCCCTCAGGGAGTTTGGATGTGTCTATGGAGCTTCCATGACCTTTTCTTGTACAAGTTGTGCTGGCTTCCCCGGTATTGTGTACTGTCTCATCCTTCACCCAAGATACCACTTATCTACTGTCTATTTAGTATTTCTCCTCTCAACCCCTCCCATCCCTTGTAACCAACAAAGATTGTTACTTTCTGTGTGTAAACTTTCTCATGAGTTTTTATAATAGAGGTCTCATGCAATATGTGTCCTTTTGTGATTGACTTATTTCACTCTTCATAATGTCCTCCAGTTTCATCCATGTTATGAGATGTTTCACAGATTCATCATTGTTCTTTCTTGTTGCATAATACTCCATTGGGTGTATGTACCATAGTTTGTTTATCCATTCATCTGTTGATGGGCATCTAGGTTGTTTCCATCTTGTGAACAGTGCTTCAGTGAATATGGGTGTGCATATGTCTATTCATGTGATGACCCTTATTTCTCTAGGATATATTCGTATGAGTGGGATTGCTGGATCTTATGGTATTTCTATTTCTAGCTTTCTAAGGAAGTGCCATATCATTTTCCAAAATAGTTTTATCATTTTGCATTCCCACCAGCAGTGCATAAGAGTTCCGATCTCCTTGCAGCCTCTCCAACATTTGTTATTTTCAGTGTGTTTGATTCATGCCAGTAATGCTGGGGTGAGATGGTATCTCATTGTGGTTTTAATTTGCATTTCTCTAATGGCTAGTGAACACGAGCACTTCCTCATGTGTCTGTTGGCTGCTTGAATGTCTTCTTTGGTGAAGTGTCTGTTCATTTCCTTTGCTCGTTTTTTTAATAGGATCATTTGACTTTTTGTTGTACAGCTGTTAGATTTTCTTGTAGATTATGGAGATTAGACCTTTGTCTGACTTGTACTGTCCAAAATTTTTTCCCAGTCTGTAGGTTCTCTTTT
>NW_004444301.1:275128-306220 GCF_000243295.1 Trichechus manatus latirostris | reverse complement strand
CCATGTGCATTGAAAAGTATACTTGGCTGCTGTTGGGTGGAGTGTTTGGTATATGTCTATGAGATCAAGTTGGTTGATTGTAGCATTTAGCTCTTCCGTGTCTTTGTTGAGCTTCTTTCTGGATGTTCTGTCCTTCACCGAAAGTGGTGGGTTGAAGTCTCCTACTACTATTGTGGAGCTGTCTCTGTTTTCAATGTTGTTAGAGTTTGTTTTATGTTGGGGTCCTGTCATTTGGTGCATAAATATTTTTGATAGTTATGTCCTCCTGGTGTATTGGCCCTTTAATCATTATATAGTGTCCTTCCTTATCTTTGTAGTGGATTTTACTTTAAAGTCTATTTTGTCAGAGATTTATCTTGCCACTCCTGCTCTTTTTTGAGTGTTGTTTGCTTGATACATTTTTTTCCACCCTTTAAGTTTTAGTTTGTTTGTGTCTGTAAGTTTAAGATGTGTCTCTTGTAGGCAGCATATAGACTGATTGTATTTTTTTATCCAATCTGCCACTCTCTGTCTCTTTATTGGTGCATTTAGTCCATTTACATTCAGTGTAATTTTTGATAGATATGAGTTTAGTGCTGTCATTTTGAAGTCTTTTTTTGTGTTTTGTTCCCAGTTTTTTTGTTGCACTTAATTTTCTGTGCTGAGTCATTTTTCTTTATGTATTTTCTTTTCGTCTTTTTCATTGTTGTTGATTTTGTGTTTGCTGAGTCTTTAAATTTTTCTAGTTTTTTGTTTTGACTTGTAGGATTGTTAGTTTCCTTTGTGGTTACCTTAATATTTACCCCTATTTTTCTAAGTTTATACCAGTCTTTTATTTCTTTGTATTGCCTTGACATTGTCTCCATATGAAAAATCTACATCTACATTTTTTAAGTCCCTCTTTTTTGTTTTAATGTTGTCATCTTTTACATGTTGACATCTGTTTCCCTATTTTCAGTGTTTTAGCTTTGATTTACTTTTGCGACTTCCCTATCTGGGTTGATATCAGGTTGCTCTGTCCTGTGTTCCAGTCTTGGGTTGTTATCTGGTGTTACTGATTTTCTAACTGGAGGACTTCCTTCAGTATTTGTAGTAATTTTGGTTTGGTTTTTGCAAATTCCCTAAACTTCTGTTTATCTGGAAATGCCCTAATTTTGCCATCATATTTGAGAGACAGTTTTGCTGGATATATACTTCTTGGCTGGCAGTTTTTTTCCTTCAAGGCTTTATAATGTCATGCCATTGCCTTCTTGCCTGCATGGTTTATGCTGAGTAGTCTGAACTGATTCTTATTGACTTTCCTTTGTAGATGATCCCTAGCCTCTCTTGAATTTCTCTCTTTATCTTTGGTTTTGGCAAGTTTGATTATAACATGTCTTGGTGACTTTCTTTTGGGATCTACCTTCTGTGGGGTTCGTTGAGTATCTTGGATAGATATCTTCTCATCTTTCACGATATCAGGGAAGTTTTCAGTTAACAAATCTTCAACAATTCTCTCTGTATTTTCTGTTATTCCCCCCATTCTGGTACTCCAATCACTCATAGGTGATTCCGCTTGATAGAGTCCCACATAATTCTTACGGTTTCTTCCTTTTTTTTTAATCCTTTTATCTGATTTTTCCTCAAATAATTTGGTGTCAAGTGCTTTATCTTCAGTCTCACTAATTCTGACTTCTTTTGCCTCAATTATGCTCCTATAACTTTCTATTGCATTGTCTAATTCTGAAATTTTATTGTTAATCTTCTGGATTTCTGATTGCTGTCTCTCTATGGATTCTTGCAACCTGTTAAATTTGTCATTATGCTCTTCTCTAATCTTTTTAATTTCCTCTATTGCGTGTTCTGAGTTTTCTTAATTTCTTTCCTAATTTCTTGAAGAGTTCTGTATATTAATCTTTTGTATTCTGCCGCCAGTAATTCCAAGAAATTTTTCTCCTCTGGAAAGTTTCTTGATGCTTTATTTTGGGAGCATGCTGAAGCCATCATGGATTGCCTGTTTATATGATTTTGATATTGACTGCTGTCTCTGAGCCATCAATAAGTGATTATATTTATTTATTTTATGTTTGCTTACTGTGTCCCAGCTTCTTGTTTTGTTTTGATATGCCCAAATAGGCTGCTCATATGAGCTAGCTTGATTATTGGCATGTTTGAAGCTCTAATGTTCTGTCACCAGGTGGTGAGATCTTTTACTAGGTACGTGAGCTACGGAGTCCACCCACTCCTCTTGTATTGTTTCTTCTCAGGTGACCAGGTAGATTGCCACCAAGTGTGTGGTGTAGTCTCTCACTTACAATCCTAGACAGTCATGGGTGATTGGTATAGGCACAGGCATCTGGGTGTAGCAGAGGGACACACTCTGAGCAAGGCAAGGGTATGATGGCTACCCCAGAGCATCCAGAAGGAAGGACAGTCCCTGTTCCCTAGATCGTGTAGGGGGGTGACTTTTGCAGCCAGACTATGAGCACCTAATGCTGTCGGCTGTAAGGACTGGGGGCTCCTCTTATTCATGGGCCCCTATCGCAGGTGGCTAGGTGGCATGGGTGGAGCCACCAGTCATCAGGCCTCAGATGTGGTTAGGTGGAGATCCTGCTTAATGGGCAGAGCAGTGTCAAATGTCAAGAACCTGCCACTTCACAGCTGAAACAGTTGAAGTTACACTTCCAGTATGTACCCTGTTGTACTGCAGTAATGAGGGCCTATGCCCTTGAGATGGGCCCACACAAATCTATGCAGGGGGAAAGGCACTCAAAGTCCTTGGATCCCTTATGCCTGTGCCTAGGCAAAGGAGCTGTGCTTACCCTGGATTCCTGGCTTAGGGGAGCTGGCAGTTTATTTTTTCCCCTGTTTGTTAATTTGTTCACTCTCCAAGGCAGGGAGAATGGCTCCAGGCATGTGACGGATCCTACTTCTGTCCCATGGGAGTCAGCAACTGCTCAAGCCGGTCTGGGACCCAGTGCAGAGCAGGGAGTGGAGAGGTAAATGGGAGAGAGGTTTTTCTCTAAGGGGGGTTGTTTTTATCCACACGGTAGGCTGTACTCAATTATTCATCTTTCACCGGATTGAGGGCTGCTTCTCACTGGTAGTGGGTGGCCATGTAGACTCTCTGGCGCTGGGTCTCTCCCAGTGCAGAAAATGCGTGACTCCAGCATGGCTACTTGCCTGCCTCACCGTGCACCCACGAGCTGGTCAGGCCTGAAGAGCTCAAGATCTCACCGGGTCAGGTCTGGCAACTCCCTGCCCCTGCCTTTGATGTTCAGGGTTCCCAGATTGCCATATATAATTGAATCACGTGTTTTTTTGGGTCTTTGTTGTAAGAAGGTCCACAGGATGTGTCTGACTAGCTTGCCATCTTTGCCCCACCTCTCCCTTTTATTTTCTTAATGCTTTGTCTGGCTTTGCTGACAAGATCATAAATCTTTTAAAGTTAATAATCTGACATGGTAAATCACTTTTGAAGATGGAAAATTTTTTTAAGGAAAATAAATTTTTTTTATAATGATTAATAATTTTATCCCATTAACACTAATATTCTTAAGTTGTTAACTTTCTTTTTCCTTCACATAATGAAGTTGTTAACCTGGATGCAGTTTCCAAACAGGGATTTAACTCAGAGTTTGTCTCTTCAGGGACCTGTACTTATCAGGATGTCCTACTATTCTTCCATCTACTCCCATATTACTGACATATCTTGAAAAATACTTATATATTAGTTTATTTTGTTGCAATTTTTGTGCTAATAGACCACTCCACCACTTATCTGTCAGTTTTTCATACTGTAGTGGCTTGTGTGTTGCTGTGATGCTGGAAGCTATGCCACTTGTACTGCGTGACTCAAAAAGAGAAGAAACAGCTACAAGTATCCATTAATAATTGAAATGTGGAATATATCAAATATGAACCTAGGAAAACTGGAAGTCCTCAAAAATGACATAGAATGCATAAAGATCAATACTCTAGGCATTAGTGAGCTGAAATAGACTGATATTGGCCATTTTGAATTGGACAATCATATGGTCTGCAATGCTAGGAATGAGAGATTGAAGAAGAATGGCATCACATCCATCATCAAAAAGAATATTTCAAGATCTACCTTGATGTGCAATGATGTCAGTGATAGGATAATATCCATACATCTACGAGGAAGTCCAGTTAATAAGACTAGTATTCAAATTTACCACTCAACCACTAATGCCAAAGATGAAGAAACTGAAGATTTTTATCAACTTTGCAGTCTGAAATTGTTCAAACATGCAGTCAAGATGCATTGATAATTACTGGTATTTGGAATGTGAAAGTTGGAAACAAAGAAGAAGGACTGGTAGTTGGAAAACATGGACTTAGTGATAGAAACAATGCCAGAGATCTCATGATAGAATTTTGCAAGACCAATGATTCATTCATTACAAACACCTTTTTTCTACAACATAAATTGTGTCTATATACTTGGGCCTCGCTAGATGGAATACACAGGAATCAAAACAACTACATCTGTGGAAAGAGGTGATGGAGAGGCTCAATATCATCAGTCAGAACAAGGCCAGGGGCCGACTGTGGAACAGATCATCAATTGCTCATATGCAAGTTCAAGTTGAAGCTGAAGAAAATAGAACAAGTCCATGATAACCAACACATGACCTTGAGTATATTCCTCCTGAATTTAAAGACTATCTCTAGAATACTTAACACATTGACTGAAGAGCAGCTGCGTTATGGAATGACATCAAGGACATCATACATTAAGAAAGCAAGATGTCATTAAAAAGACAGGAAAAAAGAAAAGATCATAATGGATGTCAGAAGAGACTCTGAAACTTGCTCTTAAAGGTAGAGTAGCTAAAGCAAATGGAAGAAATGATGAAGTAAAAGGTTGAACAGAAGACTTCAAAGGGTGGTACTAGAAGAAAAAGTAAAATATTATAAAGAAATGTGCAAAGACAAGGAGTTAGAAAATGAAAAAGGAAGAACATGCACAGCATTTCTCAACCTAAAAGAACCGAAGAAAAATTCAAGGCTCAAGTTGCAATATTAAGGGGTTCTATGGGCAAACATTGAACAATGCAGGAGATATCAAAATAAGATGGAAGGAATACACAAAGTCATGGTACCAGAAAGAATTGATGGACATTCAACCATTTCAAGAGGTAGCATATGATCAAGAACCAATGGTATTGAAGGAAGAAGTCCAAGCTGCACTGAAGGCTTTGGAGAAAACGAGGCTTCAGGAATTGATAGAATTGCAACTGAGATGTTTGAACAAACAGATGCAGCCCTGGAAGTGCTTACTTTTCTATGCCAAGAAATTTGGAAGACAGTTACCTGTCCAACTGGCTGGAAGAGATCCATATTTGTGCTCATGCCAAAGAAAAGTGATCCAACCCAATGTGGAAATTATCAAACAATATCATTAATATCACACACAGTGAAGTTTTGCTGAAGATAATTAAAAAATGGTTGTAGCAGCACATTGACGGGCAACTGCCAGAAATTCAAGCCAGATTCAGAAGAGGACGTGGAAGCAGGGATATCATTGCTGATGTCAGATGGATCTTGGCTGAAAGCAGAGAATACCAGAAAGATATTTACCTGTGTTTTATTGACTATGCAAAGATATTAGACAGTGTGAATCCTAACAAATTATGGATAACATTGTGAAGAAAGTGAATTCCAGAACACTTAATTGTGCTCATGAGGAAACTGTACATAGACCAAGAGGCAGTTGTTCAGACAGAACAAGGGAATACTGTGTGACTTAAAATCAAGAAAAAAATGTGTTAGGGTTATATCATTTCACCATACATATTTAATTTGTATGTTGAGCACATAATCCAAGAAGGTGGACTATATGAAGAAGAAGGGGCATTAGAATTTGATGAAAACTCATTGACAACCTGTGATATGCAGATGGCACAACCTTGCCTACTGAAAGTGAAGAGCACTTGAAGCACTTATTGATGAAGATCAAAGACTATAGCCTTCAGTGTGGATTACGTCTCAAAGTAAGAAAACAAAAATCCGCACAATTGTACCAAAAAGCAACATAATGATAAACAACGATCGAAGTTGTCAAGTATTTCATTTTGCTTGGATCCATAATCAACACCCATGGAAGCAGTAGTCAAGAAATCAAATGACATATTGCATTTGGCAAATCTGCTGCAGAAGACCATGTTAAAGTGTTAAAAAGCAAAGATGCCACTTTGAGGACTAATGTGCACCTGACCCAATCCATGGTGTTTTCAATTGCCTCATATGCATGTGAAAGTTGGACAATGAATAAGCATGAGCAAAGAAGAATTGATGTCTTTGAATTACAATGTTGGTGAAGAAATTGAATATACCATGGACTGCCATAAGAATAAACTAATCTGTCTTGGAGAAAGTTCAGCCAGATACTCCTTTGAAGTGAGAATGACAAGACTTCATCTCACATACTTTGAACATATTAACAAGAGAGACCAGTCCCTGGAGAAGAACATCATGCTTGGTAAAGTAGAGAGTCAACAAAAAGGAGGAAGAACCTCAAGGACATGGATTGACACAGTGGCTGCAACAATGGGCTCAAACATAACAACGTTTGTGAGGGTGGCACAGGACCGGGCAGTGTTTCGTTCTGTTGTACATAGGGTCACTACGAGCCAGAACTCTCTCGAGGGCACCTAACAACAACAATAGACTTCTAATTAAATTATATGAACAAATATATTAAATCATATTTTCCATAATACTTGATGCTAAAATTAGAGAGGAAGAATCTGTAATTATATAAAGTGGAAATAAAAGGACAATTTATTAGTCTGGTTATACTTATAGTTATTTTTCTCAGTTGTGAACGAAAACCTTTTGGCACCATGAATATCAATTATCAAATAATATGTATTGAATCTTAAATATATGTAAAATCTATATCTTCTTTCTCATGCAAGTTGTATGGTTCAATGAATAATCTCTTTTTCTCTGACAGAATCAAACAAAAGTTTTGCATATTAAATAACTCTGGGAATATAAAACTATAAATACAAATTTAAAAGGTATTCATTATTCTTTTCTTTTGAGACATTGGTTCTAATGGGTCTTACTCTGCATGAGATGAATAGAAGAGTAAGCAACAAATTTGTAATTTGCAAGTCACTTCAAAAATGATAAATTCCATTTGACTACCAATAATAATCTAATTGAGTTTAAAAAATATGATTAATCAACTGGAATATAATTTATCTCCAGTTTTGTGAGCCAACATAAAAATCCATGCTTCAAAGTATCATTCAAGTATTATCATTTAAAAATAATTTTTCTTACTGTTTGTCCTGTTTGTCTCCTTCTCCCTTCAACGTGTGTTTCCTCCTCCAGTTGAAAGTTTAAAATATATTAATATAGTATTAATTCCTAACATTTATCATACTTGTCTATTACTAAGTCAAAAATTTTGCCAAGGTATAAATCTAAGTGAAATGGTTTTGAACAGTTATTTTTAAGAATCTAGGCATTGAAATATTCACTGTCCGCCACTATTGCCATTTATACTCCCTGCTCCCCTATGCTATGGCTCTCCCATAAATAACTCTACTGTTTCCCTATACTAAGAGTCAGCTACTTGTTTCTCCTTTGATGTTCTTCTATACACGTGGTATGGATGAGTGTAGCTTTGATAAGGAGTGAGGGGAGTGATTCAAGATTCTCTGCTTAAAAGGTGAAAACAGGCAGAGATGGAGATGTATAATCAGATTGAGGCAGGGGGGAAAAAAGGAGACTGGGCCTTTAAACTAAACCCTAGCCCTCTTTTTCCACCTCATTCCTATATATTCTTATAAGCAAATATTATCATGTCACTTTATAAATGAAAGTATTCAATGACTTTCTTTGCTCCTAGGATCAAGTTCTAATGTCTCAACATAACCTGCATCATTGGGCTTCTGTCTAAAAACCTCATCCTCTATGTTCTACAGTGTTTCAGAAAAAAGATTGAACAGCTGATTACTTGAGCAAACCAAACTGACTGGAATAAAATATCAAATGCCTTACATATTCTGATTAACGTCAAACAAAGGGCTTTGAAGTGAGTGTTGGCCGGACCTATTCACTCCTTCTCATGCAAGTTTTACTAAACCCAATCTTGCTAGGTTTTAGGGATTAGAGTGTAATTAGCACAGTAAGGACATTATGGCTATGGAAATCTCTTTCTAAGTAAGTGTGAAACAAATTATCTTAACCAATTTGAAACAAAATATATTTAAAGTAATTAATAAATTCATGATATTCTGTAATAAGATATCCTATTTTCAACTAATAAGTTATTTGAATATAAAAGCTAAGTAATAAGATATTTAGTACAAAAAGAATTATTTCTCAGGCTATGTTGCCTTGCTAGTGATCATAGATGTATATGAGACATAAAAGTTAAACATAGAACTAATTAACATCTCAGTAATATTTATTCATGTCACTGATTAGTAAATATCAACAGCTTAAGCCCAATTCCCATAAAATCCATTCAAAGTTAAACAGTCTGTTTTTCTGTTTTTCTTTCCAAACAGAGCCTGAAGTGTATTGTTAGTTAATCATTATTCAGTAACTAAAATATTTTGAATCCCTGTTCAACTTTTGGCGACTTAAACATATTTTCCAGCATGTCCCAATATGTGTTTCATAAACTACAAATTGTCTGTGGATTTTAATAGGTGTTTCATGGGTGGAAAAAGCTCAAACATCAACTGGGTTAAATAAAGTTAGAGACTTCTGTACTGTAGCACTCTTTGAGTCTTTAATAGGCTAATATCCATTGAGATTCTCTAATAGTAAGATAAAGTGTGCTGAAATTCCCTATTTAAAAAAGAGAGATGTTTTCAAAGGACTGACAGAAGCATGTTAATAGATAATTTGCCTATATTATTCAAACTTTTATAACTAAAACTACACATAGATTTCTTGTTGATTTTTTTTTAATATCTGCATAGAATGATCATGTCACATCTTTTCTTGTTTCATTGAAATAACCTAACAGATTGAAAGCGTCTTTTGCTTCGACGGCTATGATTTTGGAAGGCATTAAACATTATTTCCTGTGTAAGTCTTTTCCTTACCGTCTAGTCTATCCTCTCCCACAGCACCATTTTATTGTCATCATATCATAACATTTGTATTTTGCCATCTGCCTGTTCCCACTAGACTTGTCATCTATTTCAATACTATATCTTCAACGTCTAGGTAGTGCCTGCCATATAATAGGTACTCAATTAGTATTTGTTAAATAAATTAATGAATTCATTAGGGCTTTATGGCTTGTAAAAGTTTAAATAAAAGAAAAAAAGTTATGTTTATGTAAACAACCTAAATCATGATTAAAAACCACAAGTTCTTCTAAAAGGCAGTATCAATCCAGTTAGTTAAAGTTGTACCAACATTTTAGTAAAAGACATCAAGCCAATAGGTATTGCATCAAAATATATGTGCCATCTCAGTAAAGTCCTGGATCTGTGGCATCCCTGGCAGAAATTACTGTGTGGGAATCGAAAGTTTCTCAAGTGGGATGGATTCACTCTCCCTTGAACAAGTTTCACATTTCACCAAAGCAAGAACCCACCAGGCCAATCAACTCTGAAAACTAGAAAGATTCTAGAGAATGTTGTATTTGTTGTCTATGGAACCACTTGACAACCAAAATTTAAAGCACACATTTAAAATATACAATCCCAAAGTACTGGGAAGAAGCTTGGTACTTAGATACTTCTAATATACTTGGTTATGTAATAATTGTCTCAAAAGTTTATTTATTTAGTAAGAGAGAAAAGCTTTTAAAAATACAAAAATGTAATTATAGATAAAGGCTTACAAGACTAGTGGGCCAAAATCCTCAAATAGCAGTCTTGGATTTGATAATGCTTTTTTGAAAAATATCTTGAATGCTATATAAAAACAATAATCCAATGTTAAATTATAATGGCCACAATGCTATTTTAAACTGTAGTTTTAAATAGAGTGATTTTTAGAGTCCAAAATGTTGAATTATATTCTAATTTCTTGACAACCAAAATTTAAAACACACTTTTAAAATATACATCCCCAAAGTACTAGGGAAAAGCTTGGTATCTGGATATTTTTAATATACTTAGCTGGCACAGTGGTAATGAGCTTGGCTGCTAACCAAAAGGTTGTTTGAAAAGATTTTTACTTATTTACTTAGAGAAAAGAGTTTTTAAAAATACAAAAATTTAATCACATATAAAGGCTTAGAAGAAAAGGAGCCTTGGTGGCGCAGTGGTTAAGCGCTGGGCTGCTACCAAAATGTCGGCAGTTTGAATCCACCAGCTGCTCCTTGGAAACAATCTGGGGCAGTTCTACTCTGTCCTGTAGGGTCACTATGAGTCAGAATCGACTCGACAGTCAAATATTATTATTTGTGCATTAAATAAAATGGAATTTTATGTTTTTTAATTATTATTTTTATGCTTTTAATCACACATACTTGAAATTAGTTTTGGTAACTATTAGAAAAAGATCAGTAATGGCAAGGAACGTTATATTTTCTGCTCAATGTCCTGTATTGAATTGTATTCAACTTGAATTACACTAAAAGCAAATTGCATGTAAATTTTATTTATAGTATATAATTGTGTTCTTTGAGGGGGGGAAAGAAAAGCATATTCGATAAAATAGTGTCATTGTTTCCAGACTGATAAAATAAAGTGGAGTAAGTTCTCATTAATGTGAACATTTATTTATTTATTTTAATTTTATTGTGGTAAAATATACGTAACAAAACATTTTCCATTTTAAGTGTACAGTTCAGTGGCATTAATTACATTTACAATGCTGTGTAATTTTTACCCCTATATATTTCTAAATGTTTTTCACCAATGCAAACAGAAACTCAGAACTCCTTAGGCAGTATGTCCCCATTTTCCCTTCTCCCCATTCCCTGGTAACCACTAATAACTTCTGACTTTGTGCATTTGCCTATTCTAGATATTTCATGAAATGAGACCATACAGTATTTGTCCTTTTTTGTCTGACTTATTTCACTGAGCATAACGTTTTCAAGGTTGAGCCATCTCATAGTATATATCTGTTGGTGAACTCTTCGATTGTTTCCACCTTTTGGCTAAAATAATGCTGCAATGAATATTAAAGTGTGAAAATCTGTTTGAGACTCTTGCAAATCTTTTGGCTAAATACCTAGGAGTAGAATTACTGAGTCATATGGCAATTACAAGTTTAACTATTTGAAGTTAAACCACCAAACTCTTTCCACAGCAGCTGCACGATTTTTCATTCCCGTCAACAATGGATGAGGGTTCCAGGTTCTCCACATCCTCATCAACACTTGTAATTTTCCTTTTTTCAAACTGGAAACTACCAAGATGTCCATCAAAGTTGAAATGGATAAATAAATTTTGATATATTCACAGATTGGAATTCTACAGAGCAATGAGAATGAGTTGGTGGTGCAGTGGTTATGAGCTCAGCTGCTAACCAACTGGTCTGCAATGCGAATCCACCAGCTGCTCCTTGGAAATCTTATGGTGCAGTTTTACTCTGTCCTATAGGGTCACTATAGGGTGGGTCGCTATGAGTCAAAATCACTTGATGGCAATGGGTTATATATATTAAAGGGGTCCCTGGGTGGGGCAAACAGCTATCGCTCTTGGCTGCTGTTTGAAAGGAAGAGTTGGTGGTTCAAGTCTACTCAGTTGTGGCTAGAAAGAAAGGCCTAGAAATCTCCTTATAAAAAATCAGTCGTTGAAGCCCTATGGAGCACAGTTCTACTGTGACACACATGGGGTCACCATGAGTCAAAATAGACTTGTTGACAACTGGTTTTTATACATACTAAAACACAATGTTGAGGTAGGTTGCCAGATAGAGAATACTACATGCTATAATTTCATTTATATAAAGTTCAAACATTGGCAAAACAAATCTACAGGGTAATAGTGAGTAGAAGGGGCATAAGGAGGGTTTATGAGGTTTGGTGATATTCTGTTTCTTGATATGGTTCCTAGCTACATTAGTGTATTCAATTAGTGAAATTCCATCAGGCTGTATATTTAAGATATGTGCACTTTTATACATCTGTCGATACTGACAACAGATTCTGTTAAAAGAATAATTATTCTTGATAAATTATAGATAACATTGCGAACAATGGGAATGCCAGAACACTTAATTGTGCCCATACAGAAACTGTACATACACTAAGAGGTAGTCATTGGAACAGAACAAGGGGATACTGCCTGGTTTAAAAACAGGAAAGGTGTGTGTCAGGGTTGTGTCATTTCACCATACTTATTCAATTTGTATGCTGAGTATATAATCTGAGAAGCTGGACTATATGAAGAAGAACATGGCAACAGGATTGGAGGAAGACTCATTAACAACCTGCAATATGAAGACGATACAACCTTGCTTGCTGAAAGTGAAGAGGACTTGAAGCATTTACTTATGAAAATCAAAGACTACAGCCTTCAGTATGGATTACACTTCAACATAAAGAAAACAAGAATCCTTACAACTAGACAAATAAGCAACATCATGATAAATGGAGAAAATATTGAAGTTGTCAAGGATTTCATTTTACTTGGATACACAATCAGTGCCCTTGGAAGCAGCAGTCAAAAAATCAAAGATGTATTGCAGTGGGCAAGTCTGTTGTAAAAGACCTCTTTTTCTTTTTTTAATTATTGTACTTTAAATGAAGGTTTACAAAACAAACTATCTTCTCATTAAATAATTGGTACACATATTGTTTTGTGACAATGGTTACCAACCCTACGGCATGTCAACACTCTCTCTTTCTCAACCTTGGGTTCCCTATTACCAGCTTTCCTGTGCCCTCCTGTCTTCTAGTCCTTGTCTCTGTGCTGGTGTGCCCCTTTAGTCTCATTTTGTTTTATGGGCCTGTCTAATCTTTTTGAAGGGTGAGCCTCAGGAGTGAATTCATTACTGAGCTAAAAGGGTGTCCAGGGGCCACACTCTAGGGCTTCTCCAGTCTCTGTCAGACCAGTAAGTCTAGTCTTTTTTTTTTTTGAGTTATAATTTTGTTCTACATATTTCTCCAGCTCTATCTGGGACCCTCTATTATGATCCCTGTCAGAGCAGTCCGTGGTGATAGCCGGGCACCATCTAGTTGTGCTGAACTCAGTCTGGTGGAGGCTGTGGTAGTCGTGGTCCATTAGTCCTTTGGACTAATCTTTCCCTTGTGTCTTTGGTTTTCTTCATTCTCCCTTGCTCCAGATGGGGTGAGACCACTGGAGTATCTCAGATGGCCGCTCACAAGCTTTTAAGACCACAGATGCCACTTATCAAAGTAGAATGTAGAATATTTTCTTTATAAACTATGTTATGCCAATTAAGCTAGATGTTCCAGAGACCATGGGCCCGGCAGCCCTAAGCCTGGTAATTCGGTCCCTCGAGGAATCTGGAAGTGTCTATGGAGCATCCACGACCTTGCCTCGGACAAGTGTTGCTGGTTTTTCCAGTGCAAAAGACCTCTTTAAAGTGTTCAAAAGCAAAGATATCACTCTGAGGACTAACGTGCGCCTGACACAGCCATAACATTTTTAATCACCTTATATGCATGCAAAAGCTAGACGATAAATAAGGAAGAATGAAGAAGAATTGATGCATTTGAATTATGGTGCTGGCAAAGAATATTGAATATACCATGGACTGCCAGAAGAATGAACAAATCTGTCTTGGAAGAAGTACAGCCAGAATACTCCTTAGAAGTGAGGACGGTGAGACTTTGTCTCACATACTTGGACATATTATCAGGAAGGACCAGCCCCTAGAGAAGGACATCATGTTTGGCAAAGCAGAGGGTCAATGACAAAGAGGAAGCCCCTCAACAAGATGAACTGACCCAGTGGCTGCAACAATGGGCTCAAAATAGCAACAATTATGAACAGGGCTCAGGACTGGGCAGTGTTTTGTTCTGTTGTTCACCTGGTCGCTGTTAGTTGGAACCAACTTGACTGCACATAACAACAACAACAACAAATATTCATAAACTTCAGTGGGTTTCATAGTTACATCTTATTCTAATGTCATTTCTCTATTTTTCTGAAGAATAAAATGTCTCATTAATTTTAATTTTTCATAAAGTTTTCTGCAACCATCTTCATAATTGCATTTATGATTAATAAATTTGAAATGGTTGACACATTTAAATGAATCTATTCTAGAGATCAAAGTATTCTTATTTGAGAAAATAATTTCTGTACAGGCACTGAGATAAGAAATGCTCAGAGAAGATTCTGGTCAATGGAGGACGTTCTTTTGTTTTTTTATATTGAAATATTTAACTATTTCAACCCATGTATTTTCAAATATACCTGTCTTTTTGCCTTTATTCAGAGAAACTTTTTCTTATATTGTGCAAGACAAATTTAAAAATAAATGGTCTCTGTACTTACTTTTTAAAAATTACACAAAATTTAGATCCTGCAAAATCATAGGGTTTTTTCAGTTAATTCAATTTTGGTATAAAGTGGAAATTTACTCAATTAAGCATATGAACTCCTTCAAGATAGTCTTAAAACAAATCAATATATAAGTATAATTGCCATATTTCAAAACTAAATTTTAGGTACCATTTGGGCTGTCATCATTTAATTTGTTCACTTCCTTCCTTGCTTTGGTAGCCATCAAATAAATTCCTGTTTGTAAATGTCCTTTTCAATTATTGCAACTCACTAAAAATTGCAAAAGCTGAAGTTTGTTGGTGCCTCATTTATGGGTTATAGATTTACAATTGATATTGATCAAAACCAACCAAATTTAGGACATTAATTCACAAAAAAATTTAATATTATTATAGGACACAAGATTAATTTACAAAGTAGTTTATCAAAGGCTCGAACATAAAAATTTAAAATCCAATTGGTGATGGGACGCAAAGAAAGAAAGCACATATTGCCACGCTGAAGTACTTTTTTAGTTGGTACTTAATATCAGAGTCAGTGTAAAATGTTTAGTTCAATCAGAGTACAATAAAAATATTTGCAAGTATTGACCATTAGTCTTCTATTTTGGTTGGTAGAATACAAAGAATACCAGCTTGTTTGTATGCAATTATGAATTTCACATGAACCACAATGAAAAACAAAATCCAAATACAGTACTGCACCTAGAGTTTATAAATTTGGTAAGAAAGCAGTTTTTCCATGATATCGTGTTCCACCAAAGTTTGTATTTAAATTTTCACCACAAATCAACTAATTTTATATTCAACATTAATTTTTTAAATGAATTTATAGTAGGATTCATAATATCACACATTTCATCTTCTACACAATGAACTTTCAAAGTATTTTCTTTGATTTCATGAATTGGATTAAAAAAAGTGAATTAACTGATTTACTCTCTGAAGCGTCTGCTGACACTGATATAAAGCAGTCATCATTGAAATAAAAGTCGCCATTTATCTGTTTCCAAAGTTCTTCTTCTATTAGCAAACCAACACATTAACAGTTACTAAATCACCTTTTGTATGTGTAGAAGAAGACTTGTAGTACAAAATGGTTGAAATTAATTTAGAAAAATAGTTATTTGCTTTACATGAAAAAATGATGCTTCAGAGAGCAGTATATAAACACACCTTCTGCAGATATATGAGTTAAATCTTCATCTTCTGGGGCATCATATTCTCAAAATAAATGTGAATATTTGAAGTAGATGCTTATGCCTCTTCAGCAAATTTGGACTTTTAGTTTTCATAAAACCATTTGTTATCAAATTGACTCAATTCTGACTCATGGTAACCCTATGTGTGTCAGAGTAGAACTGTGCTCCTTAGTGTTTTCAATGGCTGACTTTTTTCAAAAGTAGATCACCAGAACTCTCTTCCAAGGCACCTCTGGGTGAACTTACACTTATAGGCCTTCTGCAGCTGAACTCATTAGCCGTTTGTCCCAACTAGGGACTCCTTGGTTGTCACAGGCCCATTTATATCACCATAGTCTCCATAACCAGTTAACCAGTTGCCATTGAGTTGACTCTGACTCCATGCCAGATATTAATATTTACTAAAATTGCATTATTATTATTATTTATTGTTACATTCTATTTGTGGAGAATGATGCTTTTTTTATTATTTAAAGGAGTGCTACAAAATTTTCTAAATAATTTCCTTTAGGTTAAAAAAAAAGAAAAATTGATTTAAATACAATATTTCTTAAATAATAGTTAATGTCTTTTTCAAAATAGCAAAAAAATTTTTGAAGATAATACATAAGTGCCTGAATTTTGAGAAATAGTATATTCAAGATTTGGGAGAAATCTATTAAAAAAACTCTAAATTCACCAAAATGTAACCAGGTACTTCAACGTGTCAAATTAGTGACAACTTAAATTTGTCTTATAAAGACGTTAGTTTCCCAGAAGTCCTATGTTAAATAAAATATTTTAGCTAATCTCAAGGTTTATCTGTCTAGTTTTTCAACATGTAGTCAACTTGGAAAATTTCAGAGTGATTCATATATTCTTTTCTTAAATACTTCCAGTGAAATCTACAATTGTGTAATGATCATTTCTGTTATCTGACCCCACTATTTCCAAAAGAACACATTCAACACATTTCCCTATTAGAATTCACTCTCAAATTATTTCACAGGGATTGGAGGGGAAAATATTTTATAAAATATATAAAATTCATTAAATTATAACAACCATGCCTGGCTATCAGAGCTCTTATAACTATGGTATGTTTTAACTAATACCTGCCATCAGTTTGGTTCCTTTGGGTTGGAAAAATATTTCCTGCAGTTTTATTTGGAAAAAAAATGACATAAAGCTATAACTGTTATTCATTTACTTCAAACTTTGATGAATTAAAAAATAAGCTTAGACTTTCTACAGCAACCATTCCCTTATTTACCATACAATATTAACTGCTTATATATAATACACACATACATACACACACACAAAAAAAAGAAATGGTCTTCTGGGCAACATGGTGCTATAGACAGAAGCACCATGCCATCCCTCCACAGCAAAGATCCAAAAACCTAAGTCGAACAGAGACAAATGTCTATCCTGAAATCCTAAGCATCAAAGGAAGAGATAAAGAACTCAGCCAAGCACCGAATGGAATAAGAAACTGACGGAGAGCAGAGAGTGAGGAGAGATACATGCAGCGGTCTCCTATCAGCTAATGCAGCACAGATCCACTATCTTGGACTCCTATTGGAGATCAGCAAACAGGGGGTACAGGAAAGCAGCTTCATGGAGCTTCCAGCAGGAGACAGAACAACCAGTAACCAGCGATATAAACTTTCCCAACCCTCACCCTTCTTCACCCCCACTCAGCCTCCTCTGGTTCCTGCGGCCACATCTCTTGGCCGGGAAGCACCAGCTTCACAACTGTGCCCCTTAGATTCCACCTGCCTGCATGGGCTGGCTCCCTGACTGCCATTTGTTGGCTGTTGATGTTGCTTTTTCCCACTTCTTTTGATTTCTTCCATACTTCTCACCACCTCCCCCTCATTTCTCTCAAATAGCTGGCTCCGTGTGCCATCTTTGCTTCTTCCTGAAAGGCTGTGAAACACCACGTGAATGTGAAACTGCTTCCCTGCCCGTGCTCCCACACTGGTGGGATCCTGGGGCTTTTGTTTGTTTGTTATTTTCTTTTTCTTTTCTCAAATTGGGATCCCCTTCTAGCCGGACAGTACTGTGTGGCTTGGGACCTACTACCTCAGTTTGCGCAGACATGCAGTGGGATCCCTGATAGCATTTCTTTTTACTTGTTTGTTTCTGTTTTTTGGGTATTTTTTTTTTGTTGTTATTTTTTATTTGTTTGTTTTGTTTTCTTTTCTCTCTTTTCCCATTTTTCTCTTTCTTCATTACTCAGTTTCTCATCTCTCTATACTTACCTTCTCTTCCTGTCTCCTGAATACCTGATGCTGAGTGACACCTCTACCCCTTCTAGCCAGGCTGTACTTCACAGCCTGGGAGCAACTTCCCCAGTCCTCACATCCACACCAGTGGTGGGATCCCTGGGAGCTTTGCTTTTTCTTTTCTTTTTCTAATTTTTATTTATTCATTTTTTCTTTTACCCTTTTTTTCTTCTTCTTTTCCTTTTTGTTTTTCCCCATTCCTCAGTCTTTCATCTCTCCACTCCAATGGTAAGCTACCTTAGCCCTCTTGTTTGTTTCTATGTTTTTGACTCCTGTTCCTCTCTCCTCTCTCTCCTCTTTCCCATACCCATCTTAGCCCCACACATCACAATTCCCCCCCCACTTCCTGCCTACCTGCCCCATGTGCTGAACATCACACCCCCAAGCAGCACAGGCACAGCCTACCGGAAACTGCCTTGGACTGATTCCCGCCCCCCACTGTTGGCCCTAGTACTTGGGACAAGCAACCCATCCCAGCAACTCCCCTTCAGCTGGACCTGACCTGCTGTACCATACGTGAGCAACTGACCCTGCCAATTGGAAAAGGAGGTGAAAAGTATTGTGCCCACAGACAAGCAAACAACAAAGAATGCACAGCCCACCCACTCAGACATAACCAAATAAAACAAAAAAACAGGACAAAACAAACAAATCTACAATCAATAAACGTGGAAAATAACTACTGAATGCCACAAAGACAGCAGACAATATAAAAACATATACAAAAACAGGACACGATGGTTCCAGTAGGCTTCCAAAGTAAAACACCAGATGACTTTCCAGTAGAAGAAAAGGCACTAGAACTACCTGATACTGAATTCAAATCTCTAATATTCAGAGCTATCTAAGAGTTGAAGCAAAAAGCAGACAAAAATGAGGAAAACATAGACAAATTCATGGAAAAGGCAGACGAATTCATGGAAAATACAGACAAAAAAATGGAAGAATTCAGGAAAATAATACAGGAACAAAATGCCAAAATAAATTCACAACTAGAAATCATACAGAAACAAAAATTAGAAATCCAAAAGATAAGCAACAAGATTTCAGAAATGGACAGTGTCATAGAAGGTCTGAGGAGCAGGTCTGAAATGGTGGAAAGCAGGATCAGCAAAATCGAAGACAAACATACAGATACAACTCTGTTTGAGGAAAAATCAGAAAAAAAGAACAAAGAAAAAAAAAGAAATAATAAAACAGTTGTCATTGAGTTGATTCCAACTCATAGTGACCCAATGTGTGTTAGAATAGAACTCTGCTTCATATAGTTTTCAATGGCTGTGGTCTTTCAGAAGTAGATCAGCAGACCTTTCTTCTGAGGCATTTCTGTAGGGATTCAAGCCACCAACCTTTCCGTTAGTAGCCAACTGCTTAATCCTTTGCACCACCTAGGGACTCTCAGCTTATATATGAAAGGGCCTGCCAAATGACACTTGAAAAAAACAAGAGCTCACAGTTATATTTTATGTAATGTAACTGTGAAGAGTACCATGAAAGGATGTCGTTTGCTTGGTTAGAACTGAAATTGTGCTAACAGTTTAACTTGCTACATCTTTATTTCTGAAAATTTGCCAAAGCCCTGAACTCAGCCATTATTTCCGCTCCTTTGTTACATCAATTCCTACAACATCATGCCTTATGTTTCTAAATTGAGTAGGACATTAACTTATAATCAGACATTCAAACAAAATTTACTGAATATTAGCAATAAATTGAAGTGATCTCAGGGTCACAAAAATAATGCTATGTGTCATCCAGTCGATTCTGACTCATAGAGACCCTGTTTGACAGAGTAGAACTGCCCCATAGGGTTTCCTAGGCTGTAATCTTTACAGGAACAGATTACCAGGTCTTTTCTCTGACAAAGCTGCATGTGGGTTCAAACTGCTGACCTTTCAGTTAGCAGCTGAGCGTTTAGCTATTGGGCCATCAAGGTTCCTTACAAAAACAGAAAGAGACAGAATCTCTGCCATTAAGGAAAGTATTTAAGTGCTAGTTAGGGACACACATGATATAAACAAGGGGAACTTTTAAGGGAATTTAAAAAGCATCTTACAATTTAATATAAATTAATTAAAACCATAGATGAAAATTAAGAGAAGAGAAATGATAATGCAGCACATTTTCTATGAAAATCCCAACTATGCCACTTGTTGTGTAATCTGAGCAAGCTATTCAACAATTCTGTAAGTCAATTTCCTCATCAGTAAAATGTGGACATTAGTACATATTGGATAGAGTAGGTTATCTGTTCCACAAAACCTTCTCTCCCCTTCTATATTAATTAGGTCTTACTAGGAAATGTTTGTCCATCTATAGACTCCATTTCTAAGCTCCCATTGCAGCCAGATGTGGCCATGTTAATAGTTCTTCCTAGTAAATCTGAACAGAAGTAATAATTTTCACTTTTGAGCTAAGAGTTTTAAGAAGAGGGGTACAGGCAGATACATCACAGCATGAAGGACAGCTTCCCACTGACCAGGAATATCAGCTCTCCTACTCCCTGGACTGTTACCTGACCCACTGACCTTGAGCCCTTTGTTGCATATTTGTTACAGCAGTTTAGCCTACCCTAACTAATTCAACCTACCTCATAGGATTGTTGTGAGGAGTATTTTAACATGCAGTCTTTCTCATGTTGCTGTTGCTGTTAGCTGCCGTCAAGTTGGTTCCAACTCATAGTGACCTTATGTACAACAGAAAGAAACACTGCCCAGTCCTGCATCATCCTCACAATCATTGCTATGTTTGAGCCCATTGTTGCAGTCACTGTGTCAATCCATCTTGTTGAGGGTCTTCTTCGTTTTCGCTGACTGTCTACTTCATCAAGCATGATATCCTTCTCCAGAGACTATTCCCTCTTGATAACATATCCAAAGTATGTGAAACAAAGTCTTGCCATCCGTGCTTCTAGACAGCATTCTTGCTGTACTTATTGCAAGACAGATTTGTTCATTCTTCTGGCGGTCCATGATATATTCAATATTCTTCACCAACACTGTAATTCAAAGGCATTGATTCTTCTTCGGTCTTCCTTATTCTTTGTCCAGATTTCACACGAATATGAGGCAACTAAAAAATACCATAGATCAGGTGCACCCCAGTCCTCAAAGTTACGTCTTTGCTTTTTAACACTTTAAAGAGGTTTTTTGCAGTATATTTGCCCAATGTAATACATTGTTTGATTTCTTGACTGCTGCTTCCATGGCTGTTTATGTATCCCAGTAAAATGAAATCCTTGACAACTTCAATATTTTCTCCATTTATCATGATGTTGCTTATTGGTCCAGTTGTGGTTTTTGTTTTCTTTAAGTTGAAATATAATCCACACTGAAGGCTATAGTCTTTGATATTCATCAGTAAGTGCTTCAAGTGCTCTTCACTTTCAGCAGGCAAGGTTGTGTCATCTGCATATCACAGGTTGCTAATGAGTCTTCCTCCAAACCTGTTGCCAGTTCTTCTTCATATCATCCAGCTTCTTGAATTATTTGCTCAGCATACAGACTGTGTAAGTATGGACAAAGGATCCTTTGTCTTTCTCATAGGATGAACTTAATAAATGTTAACAATTTACCAGTTAGTCTTTTACTGTGAAATACTTCTTGATATTTGCTTAATTTGCTTTAACAATCAGTCCTTTCTATAAGATAGTTGAAAGAAATATCAGTCAACTGTAACTTTAGAGAATGTAAACAACCAACCCAACTTTTTAAGACTATATTATTAGCAAGTCATTTGATCCATGAAGTATTTTAAATTGTATGAAGAAAACAAGTTAGTCTGCCAAACTTGAACCTCCAGAGTTTTTGCATGATAAATGCCCACTTATTTTAAATTTATTACAATAGTTATTTTATTAATGAATAAATGAATAATCCAATAACAACAAAAAAATCACCCCAAAATCAGCCTGTAAGAACTCTTTTGGCCTCAGGCAATGTTGTAAAAAAAGACTGGATAGGGGTTTAACAGGAGGATTGGTCGTGCAGTGGTTAAGCCCTCAGCTGCTAACCAAAAGTTCGGCTATTCAAACCTACCAGCCACCCTGAGGGAGAGAGATGTGGAAGTCTGCCTCCATAAAGATCAAGAGCTTTGGAAACCCTGTAGGGCAGTCTATTCTGTATAGGGTTGCTGTGAGTCGGACTTCACCCAAGAGCAACAAGTTTAGATTGTGGGGACTTAGGGGTTTAACAGTTTTGTTTTTTTTTTCCAGTCTTCTCAGTGTTGAAGAGAACCAATATCTAAAATTACTCAATGGGGAATTTGATATATGGGTTATACTGCATTGTTCTTGTTGTCTTTTTGATGGAATCTAACCAATGTTTGGTAATCCATTCAGCAGACAAGCCATTGATTTTTGTAGAAGTATAAATTAAATCTCATGTAGAAGTTACTATCTGACAGCCTATATAAGATGTGCTATTTCTTAAGAGTTCTCTTTATTTTGGCTGTCATTCTCCCAGTCATTTCCAGAATATCTGTCATCAGCTTCTTGTATTCTCAGTAGCACCCTCCCCATTACAAACCATCATTCTCCAGCTCCTTACAATCACATAGCATTTCTGTCACACACAAAGGAGGTCAATATCTTTGAACTGGTTTAGAATATTTCATAACCATTTAAATGGCAAATGATCTTTACTGTCTGTAAATATATTTACTGTCTATAAATATATTACAGGAAATACTATAAATCCCAGCCAGTGAAACTGATTGTGAATACAATCTATTTTTGCATAGTAATGAAGAATTTAAGTACAACATTCATTGTCTTAGCTATCTAGTGCTGCTATAACAGAAATACCACAAGTGGATGCCTTTAATAAAGAGAAATTTATTCTCTCATAGTCTAGGAGGCTAGAAGTCCAAATTCAGGGCACCAGCTCTAGGGAAAGTCTTTCTGTCTCTGTTGCTTCTGGGGGAAGGTCCTTGTCATCAATCTGTCCCTGGTCTAGGAGCTTCTCAGCACAGGGTGCCCAGGTAGAAAGGATGTGGTCCACTCCCGGTGCTTCTTTCTTGGTAGTGTGAGGTCCTTGTCTCTCTGGTCGCTTCTCTCTCCTTTTATCTCTTATAAGATAAAAGGTAATGTAGACCACACTCCATGGAAACTCCCCTAACACAGGATCACAGCTGTGACCTCAGTAAAGGTGTTGCATCCCAGCCTAATCCTCTTTAACATAGGCCTGGTGGTGCAGTGTTTAAGAGTTTGGCTGCTAACCAAAAGGTTGGCAGTTTGAATCCACCAGGAGCTCCTTGGAAACCCTATGGGGCAGTCCTACTTTGTCCTATAGGGTCACTATGATTTGGAATCCACTCAATGGCAAAGAGTTTGTTTGTTTTTTAATCTTGCTTCATTAACCACAAGTAGAGATAAGGATTTACAACACATAGGAAAATTACTTCAGATCACAAAATGGAGGACAACAACACAATACTGAGAATCATGGCCTAGCCAAGCAGACACATATTGTTGAGGGACACAATTCAATCAATCATAACTGTATTTGATGTTTTGATACTTTTTATAAATTAAAAAACAAAATTAAAACACTTCCTAACAAGTGCAGTCATAAAAGATAATAGTCTGAAAAAAATGTGGATTAAAATAAGCCTTAAACATCTTTTTCTCCCCAAGATAAAATTTGAGAGTAGAGGAGCTTAAACAAAACAAGCCATATGTTGCAGAGTAGAACTGCTCCGTACAGTTTTTTTGGCTGTAATCTTTATGGAAGCAAATCACCAGGACTTTCTTCCACGGTACTGCTAGGTGGGGTTCAACCGTCAACTTTTAGATTAGTAGTCAAGCACAAACTGTTTGTGTCACCCAGGAACCTATTTTTTATCAATGATCAAAGTGGTTTGGTAGATTTCCTAAAATGATTTCCTTACAAAAGAACGTAGGCCTAGCTGACAATTAATCAAGGATCAGTAAATAGCAGTGTAGTTTAATGCAAAAATATTGTCAACAATATTTTCCAAAATTCTTTTGAAATTAATTTATAAATGGAAAAAAAAGGTTAAAAAGACCTTAACAATTAAGCATTCTGAAATAACTTATAGACTTTCATACAGACATATTCAGGAGTGGGGATCACCTGATTGATCAGGTTTCTCCTACTAGGAGTGTTTCCTGCAAAATTTAAGTATAAACAACTTCAGATTTAATATGATTGAAATCTTATTACGTGAACTGAAAAATTGTGTTTCCTGTAAACAACAGCAAAAGTTGTAATTCTTAAATACTGCTTAATATCTTAAAGATCACAAAAAGAGAAATCTAAAAAAACTTTCTTACTATAATACACAAGACCAAAAGAAACCAAACTCACTGCCATCATGTTGATCCTGACTCATAGCGACCCTACAGTACATAGTAGAACTGTCCCATAGGGTTTCCAAGGCTATAAATCTTTATGGAAGCCAACTGCCACATTTTTCTCCCACAGAGCGGCTTTCGATTAGCAGCCAAGCACTTTAACTACTGCACCACCAGGGATCCTTAAAACACAAGACAGTTCTCATGAATGCATGAACTGTATGGCCCTTTGGTTTTCACTGGGGAATATTACGCATACAACTTTCATTTAAGCTGTGGGTCAATTATATCAGATATTGATTTGCCTTTTGTTGTTATTGTTAGTTGCCGTTGGGTACGTTCTGACTCATGGTGACCCTGTGTACTCAGAGTAGAACTGTCCCATAGGGTTTTCAAAGCTGTGACGTCTCTGAAACAGATTGCTAAGCCTGCCTCCTGAAGAGCCAGTGGGTAGGTTCGAACTGCCAACTTTTCAGCTAGTAGTCAAGCACTTAACTATTTGTGCCACCCAGAATGCCTTGACTGACCTAAGATAAATTATGTTATAAAACTAAAAGCCTAGAGTAGTTATGTCACTTAAAGCACAATCGTTCTAATCAAACAGATTAACTTCAAAGTCTTCCACTTCTCACACAATCGGAAATCTGATTCCCTCCCAACATGAAAAAAAAAAATTGTATTCCTAACAAATCATGTCTGTATGTTCTATTTGGTCATATTCTTTGGTTCAGCATAATCTAGTCCAAGTAAAGTCAAATGCCAGAAGGGGACATCATAAGGAAAGCAATCACTTTAAAGTACTACAGGTGGTTTGACTGGTTACTTTGTTTGCATTTACTCAGGAAAATGAAAATACCAGGTGAAAACTGAATACAACTGAGTAGGAAAAGGTATCTATGATGGGAAAGTGCTTCTGGAACCACCAAACACTTGCTCTTCTCTCTATTTGGGCAGCTCCCGGTGCTTTCCATCTGAACTAGATAACGATGCCCATTTCAGTTGAGTGAATTCTGACTCATAGTGACCCTATAGGACAGAGTAGAACTAACCCATAGGGTTTCCAAGGAGTGGCTTCTAGATTGGAACTGCCGACTTCTTGGTTAGCAGCCATAACTCTTAACCACTGTGCCACCAGGGCTCCATAGCTACCATGTATTGCACATGCATTATATGCATGGTGCCTTTCTAAGTTCATTGTTGTTGTTGTGTGCTGAGTCAATTCCCATGCATAGCAACACTACAGGACAGAATAAAACTGCCCCATAGGGTTTCCTAGATTGTAATCTTTGTGGGAGCAGATCACCAGGTCTTTTCTCCCACAGAGCAGCTGGTAGGTTCGAACAGTCAATCTTCCAGTTAGCAGCCAAGCATTTAACCACTGCACCACCAGGGCTCTTTCTAAGCACATTACATATACTAGATTATTTAATACTTACAGCAATCTATGGAAGTAGATACTATTATCATCCTATCTCACCATTTGACATATGATACTACCAAAGTTAATATTACACCTATTTCTAGCGAGCATATAATTTATTTTCCACGATGGGACACATTGAGAGTGAAAAAATTAATAATTAACATGGGACAGCAGACATAAACTGGGACCCCAAAACACATGGTCAATGTACCCATATCACATAGTGGATTTAAGAAAATATAACCAATCCTTTTTCTTCTGACACTTATAAGATCAGTACATTTTTAATTTTTATTCTACTAGTTCCTAAAATTGGGACTGAATATACTGTACCTAAGTAGCAACACCAATATAATTTGTAGCAATATTTGTTTTGAACTCCCAAAAGAGCAAAAAACAACTTGGCAGAGTAGCTAGATAGGAGAAATACACAAAATTTTATGTTGTCTTTTGATATGGATGTAGAAATTGCAAACCTTTAAGTAAAATTACTTGTCATTTCTCTAAAAGGGACAATTATAAAACAAATTAGAGTACTGTAAATAAACTTATATCATTTGCAAAGGTTTATTGTTTAGCTCAAAATATCAACATAAAATACTAAAAGATATCTTTCATTTCATTTAACACGTTTTTACAGGACACATATGGAAGCTAATATTTCAGTGTTAGGTTTAAACACTGAATGCTACATAGTCTCTTTTATTCAAAGAAATTGATTTAACTGACTACCTACTATGTGTCAGATATATAGGAGCTGACAAGAAGACAGTTAAATTCTAAGTAGGGGTGTGGGGAGGGGAGAAAAATAATAGCAATGTAAATAATCATGATATATCAGATGTTGATAATTGCTATAAAAATGGGATACTAAAATAGTGAACAGAGGGCAACAGGGTACTTTTGATTGGGCAGTCAAGGAAGACCTCTCTCAGTAATAAGCATTTGAGCTGAGATTTTAATAATGGGATAGAATCTATCATGAGACAATTGGAGGAAGTATATGATGCAGAGGGAAAAGCTGATGCAAAGTTCTGGGTAGGTGGAGGGAAGGGAAGAATTCAGTGGACTAGAGCATAGGCATGGCAAGAGAGCACATGCCAGTTGAGATTGGGGGAATCATTTTTGCATATCACCGGGGCCTTATGAGCCTTAGTACTGAGTTTGGATATAATGAAAGTGTAATAAAACACCTTTAAGTTTTTTATTTAGATGATTTTATGAGTCTCTGGGTGGTGCAATGGTTAACACACTTAGCTGCTAACTGAAAGTTTGGCAGTACCAGTCTACCTAGAGGCACCTCGGAAGAAAGGCCTGGAAATCTACTTTCGAAAAATCAGTCATTGCAAACCTTATGGGATACAGATCTACTCCAACACACATGAGGTCTCTATGAGTTGGTATCAACTTGATGGCAACTGGTTCACTGTTGTTTTTGGTTTAAGGGTGGCTTCTGTCTGGGTAGGGGCATTGGAACTGAAAAGAAATGGATTGATATTTGATGTTTTTTAGAAGTAGAGTAGGCAAAACTTCTTGAAGGATATAAAAGCTTCCCTCTTCCTGCCATAATTTTGGTTTAAATTTATAATCTTGGTTTTTGTTCATTTGGGTTTTTTTTTTTTCCCACCTGTCACAGAATTTAGGGAATACATGGATGAATTTTAGGTTTTCAGTGAACTCTCTAAAATTGTATGCAAAATAGTTGAATGTATTTACTTACATATATTATTTTAAGGGGAAGAGAGTTAATCAAAGGTCAGTGATCAAAAGCAAAGTAGGAACCACTGAGCTTATTTTCCTAAATAGCACATATATGCTTTTCCACAACCTGGCTATCTCTCTGCCTTCATCTCTTGCCACCTCTGCCTGATAATTACTTCCAGTAATACTGAACTGCCTCTTTCACCTGTGTATATACTATGCTATTTCTTTCCTCAATAACTCTGCTCATGCTGTTTTCTTTCCCTCTTAGATAGTTTTAATTTGGCAAAATTTTCTGATCCTTCAGGATACAGCGAAGATATCCACTCTTCCACAAAGCATATCTAAACTCCAAAACTGAGCTAACTCGTCCCTCTGTATTTTCTCAGAACTTCTTGAAAGGACACACTGTATCCTAAACATTTCAATCTTTGTATCCCGTGTCTAGCATAAGGTCTGATTTGTAAGAGATGTTAAATGAAGGTAGCTATTTTTAATATTTTAAGGGGTCCTGGTAGTGCAAATGGTTAAGCAACAAGCTTCTAACCAAAAGGGTGGGCATTGGAACTCACCCAGTGGCTCCACAGGAGAAAGACCTGGCTATACGCTTCCGTAAATATTACAGCAAAGACAATCCCATTCAGTAGTTCTACTCTGTCACACAGGGTCCTTAGGAGTAGAAATCGTTTTGATGGCACCTAACAACTACAACAACATTATTAACATTTAGAGTCCTCAAAGAGTAAAATATTATTTTACTTTATTTATGGTTCATATATGAAATAATATATGTCTTGCTGTTCTTGCCTAGTTACCTCTGCTTTTAGATCATGTGATAGCCCTGTATTTCCTCTAAAACTTCCAAGTTAAGAATTTTTACCACAAATTTAGGCAGAAAACTGGCCTTTTAACTTGTGATTGCTTTTATGGGGCTTTAAATATTAATTTGCAGAAAATTCTAGTTATATTTCCTACTTGGTTTGCCACAGTGATTTGTCATTAATATAACTTTCCAAAGTAGACAGGGTAAATAATTAGAAACTTATTTAACACCGTTCGTATTGTATAATATATATGTAAACAATTTTTAAAGTTGTAAAAGTATTGTAACCACAATTAAACCAAAACCCATTGCCATCAAGTCGACTCTGACTCATATCGACCCTATAGGACAGAGTAGAACTGCCTGATAGAGTTTCCAAGGCTGTAAATGTTTTTTTTTTTTTTTAATTTTTTTTTTTTTGTACTTTAGATGAAGGTTTACAGAAGAAATAGTTTCTCATTAAACAGTTAGTACACATATTGTTTTATGACATTGGTTAGCAACCCCATGACATGTCAACACTCTCCCTTCTCGACCTTGGGTTCCCTATTACCAGCTTTCCTGTCCCCTCCTGCCTTCTAGTCCTTGTCCCTGGGCTGTAGTACCCCATTAGTCTCGTTTTGGTTTATGGGCATGTCTAATCTTTGGCTGAAGGGTGAACCTCAGGAGTGACTTCATTACTGAGCTAAAAGGGTGTCCGGGGGCCATACTCTCCGGGTTTTTCCAGTCTCTGTCAGGCCAGTAAGTCTGGTCTTGTTTTGTGAGTTAGAATTTTGTTCTACATATTTCTCCAGCTCTGTCCAGGACCCTCTGTTATGATCTCTGTCAGAGGAGTCAGTGGTGGTAGCCAGGCAAAATCTAGTTGTACTGGACTCAGTCTGGTGGAAGCCGTTGTAGTTGTGGTTCGTTAGTCCTTTGGACTAATCTTTCTTTCATATCTTGTTTTCTTCATTCTCCCTTGATCCCAAAGGGGTGAGACCATTGGAATATCTCACATGGCTGCTCACAGGCTTTTAAGACCCCAGATGCTACTCACCAAGGTAGAAACTAGAACATTTTCTTTATAAGCTGCATTATGCCAATTGAGCTAGATGTTCCTCGAGACCGTGGTCCCCACAGCCCTCAGCCCAGCAACTGAGTCCCTCAAGTTTGCAAGTCTCTAAGGAGCTTCCATGACCATTCATTGTACAAGTTGTGCTGGCTTCCCCAGTACTGTGTATGTCTTAACCTTCATCAAAGTTACCACCTACTTATTGTCTGTTTAGTGTTTCCCCCCCACCCCATCCCTCCCTTGTAACCAACAAAGATTGTTTCTTTTTGTGTGTAAACCTTTTCATGAGTTTTTATAGTAGTGGTCTCATACAATATTTGTCCTTTTGTGATTGACTTATTTCACTCAGCATAATGCCCTCCAGATTCATCCATGTTATGAGATGCTTTGCAGATTCATCATTGTTCTTTATTGTTGCATAATACTCCATCATGTGTATGTACCATAGTTTAGTTTATCAATTCATCTGTTGATGGGCATCTACGTTGTTTCTATGTTTTTCCTATTGTAAACAATGCTGCAATGAGTATGGGTGTGCATATGCCTATTTGTGTGACAGCTCGTATTCTCTAGGATATGTTCCTAGGAGTGGGATTGCTGGATCCTATGCTATTTCTATTTCTAGATTTCTGTGGAAGCACCATAATGTTTTCTAAAATGGTTGTATCATTTTGCATTCCCACCAGCAGTGCATAAGAAGTCCGCTCTCCCCGCAGTCTCTCCAACATTTTTTATTTCCAGTTTTATTGATTTGAGCCAGTAATGCAGGGGTGAGATGGTATCTCATTGTGGTTTTAATTTGCATTTCTCTAATGGCTAGTGATTGCAAGCATTTTCTCATGTGTCTGTTGGCCGCTTGAATGCCTTCTTTGGTGAAGAGTCTGTTCATTTTCTTTGCCCTTTTTTTAATTGGTTTATTTGTCTTTTTTTTTTTTTTGTAGAGGTGTTGCATTTTCTTGTAGATTTTAGAGATTAGAAGTTTGTCTGATTTGTAATGTCCCAAAATTTTTTCCCAGTCTGTAGGTTCTCTTTTTCCTTTTTGGTGAAGTCTTTTGATGAGCATAAGTGTTTAATTTTCAGAAGATACCAGTTATCTAGCTTATCTTCTGGGGTGTGTATGTTGTTAGTTATGGCTAATGCCATTTATTAGGGGCTCTAGCATTGATCCTATTTTTTTCTTCTATGAACTTTATAGTTTTGGGCTTTATATTTAGGTCTTTGATCCATTTCAAATTAGTTATTGTATATGGTGTGAGATATGGGTCCTGTTTCATTTTTTTGCAGATGGATATCCAGTTTTGCTAGCAACATTTGTTAAAAAGACTGTCTTTTCCCCTTTTGATGGATTTTGGGCCCTTGTCGAAGATCAGGTGACCATAGGTGGATGGATTTACATCTGGGTTCTCAATTCTGTTCACTAGTTAATGTATTTGTCATTGTACCAGTACCAGGCTGTTTTGACTACCGTAGCTGTATAGTAGGTTCTTAGATCAGGTAGTGTGAGCACTCCTACTTTATTCTTCTTCTTCAACAGTGCTTTACTTATCCGGGGCTTCTTCCCTTTCCATATAAAGTTAATGATTATTTTTTCCATCTCTTTAAAGAATGTTGTTGGTTTTGGGATCGGGATTGCCTTGTACTTGTAAATTGCTGTGGGTAGAATTGTCATTTTCACAATGTTGAGTCTACCTATCCATGAGCATGGTATGTTTTTCCATTTATGTAGACCCCTTTGAGTTTCTTTCAGGAGTGTTTTGTAGTTTTCTTTGTATAGGTCTTTTACATCCCTGGTTAGATTTATTCCTAAGTATTTTATTTTTTAGGGGCTATTATAAATAGTATTGTTTTCCTGATTTCCTTTTCATCGTTATCTGTACTGGTGTATAGGAATCCAACTGATTTTTG